>NC_056736.1:317943409-318048409 GCF_019279795.1 Protopterus annectens
TGTCATTCAATAACCAGCACTGATAGGATGGAACTCACAGCAGCTTGTTTTGTTTGTTTTCTTTGGAGCCTGATACAAAAGATCTATGACAGCACAGGTAGTTGTTGTTCAGTTCAGTCTGTTAGAAGCTCATCACCTTGCCTTGTGGAAATAAGCATTTCAACATCTAATCTTGCCTTGCTGTATTAATTAAGTTAGCTAGTGAACAGTTATTCTTCAGGCAGTCAGGAAATACAGTGAAATTAGTTGAGTGTTGTTTTTCTACATCTGTTTTAATCTGTCAAACTGTGTTATTTTTATTTCTCTTGTGATTGAAACTCTGATGTTTATTGTACTTAGATATTTAGTATTCTCATGTCTCTACTTTATTATTAATTGATACATATTTTTTTTACCTTTCATTGTGCTTGGTCTTTTAGAGAACACTTTTAACATCTTAAGAGTACTTGTGCTTATTTTAGTGATGCCTTGGCCACTCCAAAAAGCCTGGCTGTTTTGGTTACACTCTACCATTTATATTAGTACTTATTTTACTCAGTATAATTGAATACCCTTGTAAGAGCCTGAGAGTAGTTGACTGGTGGCAGTGTAGTTACCTTATTGTCTATAGAGCTGCTTTTGAAAATACTGTATAAATATATTCCTGTTTTTAGTGACCATTTTTCACCGGTGTCAGTGGTGAATATTGAGGCTCCTTGATTAATGGCCCAGGCTACAGAGGCCGTCACACTCTTAACATTGTATTTTTTATTTATGTATTTATTTATTTAGCATAACATCTGACTGGACTCTCAAGCATTTTCAAAACAGTAAGACATAACAAAAACATCATTGTACCGAGAAGTGTGAAAACATAAATGAACATTGTGCCAATAGTAGCTTTGCAAAAGTAAAGAAGCTATGCAATAAAGTTGACTAAATTCAATAAATGGTCATGTGCTGGAATTTGAATATATAGTTTGATAAGTACTAGTAGTTGAAAGAAGGTAATTTTAGACATAGTTACTCCTAAAAACAATGGTTAACAGTGTTTTTTAACATATTGCAACATTACAATTTTAGCATATAAAAACAAGGTTAAAGTTTTTAGAAAACAAATATTAAAATTTAAAAAGAATCAATCAATGCTCACATCTCATGATAACAGAGAATGCTAAGAGATGGCTAAGATTCTAAAGAAAATATTAAATATAGTTATATATTCACAACATTGGAAATGTATTTATGAATATAGAAGCATGCACCAGAACTGTCACCAAAAGACGGTTAGGCTACTTATTTGTAAACAGTTTGACTGAGAAGAGTTTTTTTCAAGTTTCTTTGAGTAAATTTGATTAGTACAAATGTTTCACTTGAATGAAATGTCATTTTGCCAAATGTGACTTTGAAATGCTATTTAGCTAAATGTGGTTTCTCTCACTTATATAAGTCATCAACTTTAATGTTAGAGTAGGGTATTGTCGTGTTGTTAGGGCTGAATATTTGCTTTTCATTCCCATTACAGTGAAGATTAGGTTTAGAATTAAGTGGAAGTTTAAAGGTGTGGGTTACATTTAGGACTTGTTTTAAGTTTAAGGTTAGGTTTAGGATTTTGCTTAGGTTCATAGTTAAGACTAATGTTAGGATTAACTTTAATTTTTGAGTTAGGTTTAGATTTAAGGTTAGTTTAGGGTTTGTGTTAGGTTTAGTGTTATGCTTAGGTTTAAATTTAGAATTTATAGTTAGGGGAAGTGTGGGATGTGGTGCTCTGCAGGCTGATAATGTAGGACTTTTTCTATGATTTTTTTTTTTTTTGCATTTTTGAAGACTGCATCTTTTGATGAAATATTTTTTATTTTTTTTGTTTATGATTGTTTGGACTTGATGGTGTTTTCAGTAAATTTGTTTACCAACAAATATTCTAGACCCCTAGCCAAAGTGAAAACTTACACTGTGGAACATAAGTTAAGAGTTCTATTATTCCTTGGTGCCCAAGGAAGCAGGAAACAAGCACTTTTAAAAACACTATTTATTGCACAAAACCACAGTACATAGAAATCCCAATACATATTAACATTTCTGAAATCTCATGTTTCCACAGGAGGTCAGTGTGTCCAAGATGGCCGATCTTCTTGGTTCAATCCTGAGCTCCATGGAAAAGCCTCCTAGCACTGGTGACCCGGAAAGTCGGTGCGGGGCTTGCGTCCACATCTGATGAAGTAAACCAAACGAAAATGTATAGGCAGAGATTTCAGAAACATTAATGTGTATTGGGATTTTTATGTGCTGTGGTTTCGTGCAATAAATCGTGTTTTTAAAAGTGCTTGTTTCCTGTTTCCTTGGGCACCTTGGACTTTTGTTTCAAGTTACTGGTGATGCTTTTAACGTAATTTTTGAGGATTATCTATTATTTCATCTATTGTCACATTATGTGTAAGATGACAGTTCAGGCAAAGCAGCAAATATAGTAGGAAATATGTAAGACTGGGTGCTGATATTTCAGTGCTGCTAATGGGGGTTAGAAAGACATTGTCTATCTATGAAGTCATATGCCTACATGATATATGTTTGTTTTGTCAAACTTTTTTTTTATTAAATGGAATAAAAGCCTGCTTGTGTGATTGAAAATATCCCTAGCTGTGTTCTACATGAAGTACAAAATGAACTGGCACCACATTGACTCTCTTCAAGAGGAATCTTGATGAGTGGATGGGAGATCGTAGGTTTACCCCGGCTATCACTTCTGTGTCACTGTTAGACAGAGGCACAGTATACTAACCTCAAAAAAAGGCATAGCAAAATTAATTTAAAATGGGTGGCGAAAGCCAAACACACTCTGGCGGCTAGGCTTATAAATGCCCTAGGGCAGATAGCCTGGTATGAACCTATGAACCTATGAACCTGTGTGCCCTGTTCAATCACAGCCTCAGGCTTTGTCCCTACAGAATGGCACACTGCTACAGTCATCCCTCTCCATAAAGGGGGAGTGACTACAGACCCTGTTAATTATCGCCCCATTAGCCTGATGAGTCTGATATGTAAGGCTATAGAGCGCATCATCATGGACCTAATTAACAAAGATATAGGGAATCTCCAAAGTCTGGATCTCATGCAATTTGGTTTTGTGAAAGGTAGATCATGCCTGCTCAACCTGGTTGACTTCATTAAGTTAGTCACTAGAACTGTGGATGAGGGCAAGACAGTTCATACAGCCTACCTCGATCTGGCGAAGGCCTTTGATATCATTCTCCACTCAGGAATTATTGATAGACTCACCAAACTAGGCATCAACTCCTATATCACTAGGTGGGTTGTAAATTGGCTCACAGATAGAACCTACAGTGTAAAAGTAGCAGATTCCAAGTCAGACTGCTGACCATTCACCAGTGGAGTCCCACAAGGATCGGTCCTGGGTCCTCTCCTGTTTGGCATCTACTTCTCAGAAGTCCAGGCCAACACAGAGGGACTCTGGCTGACCAAGTTCACCGACGATTGCAAGCTGGTTGCCATTACTGACTCCCCAAGTGATGTGAACATCCTACAGAAAGGCCTCATTGAGACCGACTGGTGTCGAAACCATAGCCTTAAGATTAATGCCAAAAAATGTGTCATCATTCCCTTTGGGGAGAACTCATTTCCCACTAATTACCACATTGATGGTAGCCCACTGAACACTGAAGGCATTATAAGAGATTTGGGTGCATAGGCTGACAGCAGCCACATTGCCACTGTGGTCAGAAAGTCCTTCTATGTGGCACATCTCATTACTAAGGGTTTTGCATCCAGGAAGAAAGAGGTCATTGTCTTCCTCTACTCTTCCCTCATTAGGCCAGTCATCGAGTATAATGCCCCATTTGGCATGTACCTCACTAAACACCTGCAACAGCTGGAAAAGCCACAAAAGTGCCTCACAAAGAGAATCCTAGGCCTTAAACACATGCCCCACATGGACAGACTAAAAAAAACTCCAGCTTTTTTCTGTCTCATATCGTCTATTAAGAGGCAATCTCTGCTTGACTTACAAAGCCATGTCTGACCTAGTCCTGTTAAAAATGTTGCACCTAAAGAAATCTCAATCCCTCCATACCACATGCTCCGGAGACCTCAAACTCATTACCACAATCAACAGAACATGCTGGAGGGACAGGTTCACAAACCAGAGACTGCCCATACTCTGGAATAGACTTCCCATACATGTCAAGCAGAGCACTTCACTGGCCCTTTTCAAGAGAAATCTTGATGATAGGTTATGTTCTGATCATTTATGCTTGATGATTTGGGGTTTCGTGTATTGCTTTTTTGATTAAGAAGTTTGCATGTGTCTAAATATAACAATAGTCAGCATTTTGCCCATATGTTGTGGGCAGGGAACTAGAAATGAACTATACAAGATGAAGATGTGGAGTTGGAGACAGAGCTAAAAGGAAGTACAGTAAGATCAGGGGCGGGGATTAGCAAAGTGTTTGGAGAATATCCTAAGGACATATACAAATGGAGGGACGGGGGGAAGGGGACTTCTTCTCATCACTGGGAAGGGAAGGCTGTCTGTCAAGAAAGCACAATGCAGTTAAACATGGATATTAGGATGGGGAGAGGTTATATTTGAAATTATGTATGTGAAGGGATGTAAAGCAAGACGTCCCAATAGGTTTCTGGTCAATTTTGTCAAGACATTGGGTTTAGAAATAAGGGATGTAATGGTGAAACCTTTAATTACATATTTTCAGAAGGGAGAGGTAGTTCAGAAGACTCCATAAGTCTTCAATGACCTTATTCTGTAACACAGATGTAAAAAAATTCAAAATAATATTAGCAGCAAGGTTAGCAAAATTCTCAGCTATCGTTAATCAGACAAGACATGTCTTTATGGTCATCATCCAAAGAGCATTGACTCCATTTGCTAAATTTTGTGGAGTGGAGGATTAGCAAGCAATTGGTATCATAGATGTCGTGTGATAGTTAATTTTGATATCTGAAATCATTTCACACTGAAAAACTGAGCTTTTTTATTTAACTCACAGACTCAAGTGCTATGTGAAGCAAAAGTCCTGTAAGTAAAAAGCTTATGTCAGTCAATTATGATGAGAATGGCAGCAAATAGTGTTTCCCTGGTCCAGTGAAACTGGGTAGAGGAACAATGCAAGGGTATCCTTTTTTATGTGGTCCACTTCTACTCATACTGGATAAGTTAAAAGAGATGGCTAACATTTATTTGAACAATAGTTTAAATCTGTTTACAGGTGACTGCATAGTTCTTTTGGTTGCAGAAATGACTCTTAAGTATTATGGCGATCTTTACATTTGGACCAGCATTAAGTCATGTATTTCATCAGGGATCATTACTGATCATACGAGTAAGAAAAGGAGTGGTGAGCAGGATCTCCCATGTGCTAAAGGAAGGAAAAAGTACTTGAGGTGAAACTGTATACTTTATTGAACAAAACAAACAAAAAAAAGTGGGAGGATTAGATAATAAAGATATGTGTTGTTAAATAAGTTGTCTAGCCTTGCAGGCAGCATAGAGTTGGTAAGGGTGATGATACTGTGCAAGTTATATTAATGCTAAGAATTATACATATAAGTCTGAAAAAGAAAATCCTGTAAAATTACAGAGTATGTGTAACATACTGTTCTGGAAAGGAAATGGTAGATAAATAAAGTTGGACAGTCTTAGGATAAGACAGGAAACCAGAGGATGAAGGATGGCTGATTTTACAAGATATGCCAGAGTGGTTAATGAGATACAGAAGTTAGTGTTAGAATGAAATGAGCAATCTGGGTGATTATCATGAAAAAAGACAAGAATGGGGGAAAGGAACTTACTCCAAGGTGGAAAGGAACACTGAAAGTTAGCAAGGTGTCTAGGGTGCTTGGCATGAATAGGTAGAACTGTTGGAATTATTTGGAGCACATAGGTCATTAGGAGCTATGAAGGTATTTAATGAGTTTGAACGATACACGTCTATAATTGCTGATGAGCATAGTGGTTTAAGGTGGGAAAGATAGGTTGTTGGTCTCACAGAGATGACAGAGATGTCTGGAGTGCATAAGAGTTAAGTGGTCAGTATATCAAAGGGTAGAGAAGTTGTTTAAGCATAGTTTGAGCAAAGATGGGGATGGGGGGAAGAGAAGTTCACTGACATCCTGGAACGTGGTACTAAAGAGCAGAATAGGAATAGTTTATGAAGAATTTGTTAAATTAGAAATGAAATGTGCTATGGATACGTTAAGAGCTAGAGGGATCACACAGAGCAAAATCTGGAATGAAGAAAATACAAAATTTCTTGGGCATTGCGAGACCTATGAAAGATATAAATAAGTGATTTCTTCTCAGATTGTGCCATATGCTGGTAGGAGTGACGACAAATGGTAGAATGAGAATGTAAATAATTGAAAATATGGAAGCAAGAGTTGGTTAGTCTGCACATGTGTTGGCATTGCCCTGTAATTAGAGGAGACTATACAATATTAGAGGACTACAAAGGAAGGATACAGCTGGAAAAGGTATATCTGAAAAAAGGATGAGTGTTATGGTAGTCCTAGCTGTTTAGGGTAAATAGAAGAACACCTGTGAGATGAGATATATCAGAAAAAACTGAGTGTCATGATAGCAGATTAGATGAAGCCTCAAATTGCCAAACATTTGGGGGAAGGGTACAGAAAAGGATCTGGTGATAATGTACAAAATAGCTGAAAAAAGTCACCAAGAGGGGTGGGCTAGAAAGGTAGTGAACATATGAAAGACTGGAAAAAGACCAGGATGGACATAATGAGAGGGACAATTGAGTAAATAGGATTGATGGGCTTGTTTCCATAGGATTAGGGCAAGCGATAAAAGGATAGGATGGTCAGATATATAAGATGTCATAAAATGTAGGTGATATTGGGATTTCAGGAGATGTGAATAATGTCTTTGAGGGTAACAGCTAGACTTCCTATTGCATTTGGTGTTCACAGATAAGATGTAGTTTAACAGCACACTAATGGTAGTGCCAGTAGTTCAATAGATATCACACTTGCCTTTGGTGATGGAAGACCAGAAGTCTATGGATTCTATTCTTACTCCAGGTGACTAAATTACTGACACTGCAGTGCAGCCTTATGGGGTGCTGCTCACATAGCTCTCAATATCTTAGCACAAGAAATCTGGACAAACCCTAACATAATGGGGGAAGACAAAGTCCCAAAAACAGGGACAGATTTTAAATATTGCTCTCATAAACTTAAAAAGTTGTTAAAATAGCAGGTTTTGTGTTAGCATGCATCTTCTGTGGGATATAAAGTCTGAGACTGAAATGAATATCATTATTTAGAGACTTCAGTCCTCAGTGATTTGCCTGAAAGCCACACATTTTATGAGGAACAATCCAAAAATACAAGGCAAAAATCTGGATGTTCTACAAAAATTTGAACAGTTGAGAGTTATGCCTGCACTTCTGAACATATTGTCTTTTGAATGAGGTGTTAAACCAAGGTCCCACTGCTTAAGTTGGTGATAGCTCAGGTAGACTTAAAAGATACAGCAGCATCTATTAAATAGAGTCGTGGAGATTCCCTGATGCCCTGGCCAAATTTCCTGTAGTAGTAGAACTACCACCTCAGGTCTCCTTTGAAAAGAGGCCTCTAGCTTAATGGCACTAACTTGGCCAACAAGAGATGGATAGATAACCAATTAAATAAATAAATAAAAGTACTTGGTAGCCTATGCATGCCTTCTCTGGTAGAAAATGTAGTGGAGTAAGGGGGTAAGAGATAAGGATGGTTGGCATTAAGAATTGAAGGGATCTGTCAGTATTAAGGAACCACCAGTGATAAAATGTGTGTGTGTTTTGTGCTGTTTCTGATTGTGAATTCATTGTGCTATGTAAGATGCTTCTTGTTAGATGAGATACATTTGTGCACCAAAAGGAGTGCAAATACTGGTATTTAATGTGTTTCTTTTTCAAATAAAATTGTTTACAAAACAGAAATGACTATGCTAGTAAAATCTCTAAAAAAAAGAAGTCAGCATAAATCAGTATTGACTATTTTTATGAATGATTTGGTTTACCTATCTGTTGTTGTTGCTGTTTGTCTTTCGGCTTTTACCAGTTAGGGGTCACCACAGCAGAACTCCGGTCCCCTATCTGTACATATATTTATTCCATTTGCTGATCTCTCAATATGTGTGAAGGCCTTTTTGCAGGTTATACATTAAGAGAAAGGTGCCAGTATAAATACATCTCCACTGCAAATATCACTACATGCTACTTGGCAAATATAGTTATAATATTTCTGATTATAGTCTGTTACACACAGTTAGAAATATAGACAGAGAACAACAGTGAATGGCAGAATATTTGAATTATAATCAAATAGCTAAAATAACATTTATATTTACAAGTGTCAAATGGTGATGCATCATAATTATTTTTATAGGTATCAAATGATGCAACCTTGGTGCAAGGTCAGGTATAAACTGACTTTAAAATGGCTTTTTAAAATAGGTTTCCCTTGGATTTATTACAATTACAGACATTTTGGTATGTGAGTGCCAGAAGCAGGGAAAGCCTCTTTCAAAGGTTTTGTCACAAAAGACTTAGATCTTTTAATTCAGTGGTTGCATATCTCTGAATCTGACCTGCAAGGACTGATATTGATTTATTACTGTAGCTAATTACCAAAAGTGTTAATTGCTAAAATGTTAATGAAAAAAGCCACAGCTAAGAATATCATAATATGTGGAGAAACATTTGCTTACTTAAAGCTTTAAAATCAGTGCGGTAAAGTACCCTAGGTGAAAGAGTTGAAGGAGTCTTGATTATTTTTGCAAGACTGTCTCATCTGCAGTCACATGGTTTGCAACTATATTAATGAGGATGATTGATCCATGGAATGGGAATGACAAAACAGTACAGAAGCAGCTTTAGACTCCTTGACTAAATCCCATAAAAGGTTACAATGCAAATAAATATTTTTGAAAGTGTTTTATACTACTTATTTATGTCAAAGGAGAGAGCTAACTTTCTGATCCAGCTAGAAATTTCAAGTCATTGGTGCAGTTTCCACTTCTATGTCTATTCAATCTATGTTGTTAAGGGATGGCATTTTATTAAGAAGTTAATTGTTTCCCATTCAATAATTTAAGTTTTGTTTACCACTAAATAATAAGTTGTTGATTTGCTAAGATTAACTTCAAGCTTGATAACTATTTTCCAGTTTTGGACTTGGTAGATATGCGTGGCCATCCCCAGATTACTAATCATATTGTGGTGACTTGGTATTAAGTAACAGGCTTTTTATCTCCACCTCAGTTCTCTTATTTACCATGACATTTTATTTATTTATTTATTTATTTATTTATTTATTTTTTGACATTTGTTAACTGAGAAAACTTTAATCAGAAAGAAACCCTTTTTCAGCAAAGATGTAGGAGAAAAGCTCCACAGCAAAATACAACACAATACAGTGTCATGCAAAAACATTAAATGCAATATAATACATAGCAATGTTTAACATCTTCAGTAGTAAAAAGTTAGGAATTTTAAATTATACAAATTGGATGAAGCATAGAATCATGACTATACAATAGGTGGAAACTTTTAATCTTGATTACAGTTATGAGAAACATAGATTAGGAAAGTGAAATCTTGTAACACTGGTGATGATTGAGTGGGAGTAAAATATAAAATAAATGTCTACATTGGAGGGAGATTAGAAAAACAATTATTTTAGCCTTCATTTCAGCAGGACAGATCCTTAATTCATCTACACATTCTTTCACCCCCAAAATATACTGAAAGGTCTTGGCACTGTTGTGTATCCCAGCAACACATTTGACAAAAAGATCTGAGCCATAGTTTGAAAATGTTTGTTGTGATTCATCTTATAGTGATGGACATTAGTAATAGAGTCAAGAACATTATTTATATCATATGGTGACAGACATTAGTAATAGAGCCAAGAACATTTTATAGCATATAGTGATGGACATTAGTAATAGAGCCAAGACCATTATTTATATCATATAGTGACAGACATTAGTAATAGAGCCAAGAACTTTATTTATATCATTAGTTATATAGTGACAGCCAGGCCACCATTATTGATGTCATTAGTTAGACCAATTACATATACTACTACTACACCAACCTACCCAGCATATTACTTCATAGGTTTATAGGCAAGTACTAGGTTAGCTGTCCTTGTGGGCCATTTTAAGCCTAGCTAATTTCCCTCAGTGAGAATCAAACTCTGTAGATTGTATCCATGAGGTTAACACACTAGCCATTATACCAATATATAACTTTATTATATGAAAACATTTGGGGCCTTCAGTACTATAATTATGAAATTTTGACTTAATAGATGATCTATACTTGACTTACAGAACTATCAGGAACTGTTTTCTGTGTGAACAATTCAGTCTAACCAGTTTGGAACTTTGTAAAATACTACAGGGGCCTGTCATAATTTTAAAGTGGAAGACTGTGATACTAGGATGAGGGGCAGATTTGACTCCCAGAACCTTTCTCTCTTGTGGCACAGTCATTAACTTTGTATGAGAATATACTGCACTTACAAATTTTATATGTGCATAGATGTTTATAGCATACACATTTCTAAATAAAAGCAGTTTGTAAGCTTGTTAAAGGAACATATGAATCTACATAAGATAGTTAAGTAACAGTACTTCAGTTTTTCTAATTTGGGACACCACAGTTTAAATTTCAATAATTCTTTGATTACACAATACACTGTTGTCCTTCATGGGCATGCTGTAGTACTTTACTTTGATGCCATGCTGGTATAACCAGAGATAGGCTTCTTAAAATCAGCAGACACTATTAAGTCATTCTTGCAGTTATAACACTTTAGTAAATCAGATGCATATGGTGCTGTGCTTTCAGTGATGTGCCAGATGCTGTTGAGACAAAACAGTGTCTTTTGCATCCTTCTCTTGAATGTCTTCCTGTGATGGGCAAGGAAAATGACATAGTCCTCAAAATCATTTGCAACATCAGAGGGACTCTGTAATACTTTTGGTACAGAAAGTCATAATATAAAATCCATTGGATAATTGTATTCCTTTTTTTTCATACCAAATGCTAAAATTGAATGACTGCAGTCATTGTCTCCACATCTTACTTCTGGCTCATAGTTTGCATTGTGGATCATTCCCAGTGATCTCATTTGTTTTCTGATCTTTAATCATATGAATGGTTATGTGAACAAATATAACAGGAAATGTTCACAACACAAAAATATTACTAAAGCTTTCTTTCCGGTTAATTCAATTTTACAGAAGGGCATATCTGGCATAAGCAACTGATCTTTTTTTTTTTTGCAGCACTGAATTTGCACTGCATTAGTATTGTTCAGAATATAAATATTTACAAGCCCGCCTTTCCACTCAACTTCTTTCCTTCTATAAAAGCTGTATTTGGCCTTCTAAGTCCCAAGGCTTCTTTATCATTGTGAAGGATTTTTTCTTCAGTAATTGCATGATATTGCTTTGATTTACTTTGGAGTTTTCTGTGATTTACTCTTCTGCTAACAAAGTGTTTGTTTACTGTCTTTATTTCTCTAGTTTTCTCCATTTTTATTGGCATTGTTTGCGTGGACTTTAAAGTTGTATTGCAGTCATGACTTTATTAAACATGTGTCAATCTGGATTTGGGATTCAAAGATCAGTTCTAAGTGAGAAAAAGCTTTCCTGTACTGCTTCTATGTACTATTACAGTTGAACAAAAGATACTCTTTGAGAACAAATAATATAATGTAAATTCTAGCAAGCCCCCTAAAAAATGATTACCTACATTCTAAGGTTCTAGCAAGGCTAAAATTAATCTCTGCCAATGAATAAAGTGAAGACTGCAACTTCACAAAGATAAGTACTTGCAGGTAAACCGCAAATTTGCTTAGAGAGGAATTTCTTTATAAAAAGACCAGTATGACTCATTCATATCAGAAAGTGTTAGTGAATTTGAAGAAATAATAAGTCAAGTGACGCGGCAGAAATAGTATATGGAAAGAAAAGAATACATGTTACAAAATAGTTATCTGATTTTTAGTGAGTGTATCTATATTGTTTGAAAGTCATCAGATATGTTGCTTTGATGAATCCAGTTTTATTAATGCAAATGAAAGCACTTATCTATTATTAAAAGGTTGGTTTCCATTTACAGACAGTTGTGAGAGTTTACTGTAATGCAACCTTGAACACAACTTTTCAGGTTGGAGCTTTCTCCCATCAACAGAAATTTATCTGACATTAAACTGGACATACTATCTCCAAAAAAAAAAGAAAAAAAATGTCTGAAAGGACTGAAGGACATGAGGTTAGAATTTCCACCTAAAAGTATTATACCTTGGAAAATAACTTCCATAATATCCAGTCAGAAACTTCATCAGTGTAATGAAGCTTCATAGATCTTGAAGTTATGTCAAAAACAAATAATACACTGCTTAGAGAACTTCCTTAAAATGTTCCTGCTGATAAATAAATCTCCACCCTGCAAGAAATATTTACATTTCAACTGGTCCTGCTGCTTGCTTCTACAGTTGCAAAACAGACATGTTTTACCATGCTCTAAGAGCCTATAATTCCAATGGCCTGACTCAAGTCAGATAGAAGCAGAATATATTCAAAGAGCTGCAAGATCTAAATAATTATTTCATGGAATAACTTCAACTTTAATGGTAAATGTAGCTCTACTACTCAACCTCAAAAAAAAAAAAAAAAAAAAAAAAAAAAGATGGTAGAAACTGATCCAGAAAGACTAATGTTTTGCATAGCATTTCCATATGTTCTTATCTTTAGCTAGAAAGTATGACATTAAGATTTGACTACAAGGAAGCTCATTCATCTCTGAAGACTAAATAAAACATTTTTTTTCCTAAAACTGTACTAGTTGCGTTATTTCTTTGGAAAGGAGGGGTAGATAAGTCATCTATGGTCAGCTGTTGCTCAGATTTGCTTTTATCCCAATTGAAACCTTTAGCTAGAAGGGGGATAGTTATAATGTTGTTGACTCTTTAGGCTTCGGCACTGTGGTTGAGGATGTTTGGTCAGGAATGAGTAGTAAGAGTATCCAATTTTCATTGTTAAAATGCTTGTGATTAATGATGATCATTATTTTCTCCTTGTAGCAGAATAACCTTTTGAAATGTAATTGTAATTATTAAAGTTAATGTTAGCTTCCTGTAAACGCAAATATGTTACACCAAATATAGTTTTGTACATATCCTCCTGCCGACACAGTAATGAAACCAGTAAAGCCAGTGTGAACAGATTTTACTTAGTATTCAATAATATTAAACATGTTGTGCCAAATTTCAACAACACAATAACATTATATACAGTTCCCCAATTAGGGCAGTGTTGATCCACTCAACTGCACATTAACAGCAGCATTAAGCCTCACACGATATTAATCATGCCAACCAGAGTAGAGTGCAACTGACTGCTCTGATTTGTACCCAAACTATACTACAAAGAAAGGGGGCTAGAGTGGTCTCCATCTTAGACACCTCTAAAAAACACCCACCAGCCTATCACAACAGTATGTTCCCCCTTTTTGCACCAACAGCAACTCAACACCCATGCAATAAATGCTGCAAGAAAATGGCTAAATTACAGTGTACATGTCTAGACCCATAGCACTCAAATCAACCTCATCTGTTCTAAACCATAAATGGTCCTTATCCTCAAAATCAACATGAGGCAATGTGTGAATATCTAAGGACAGAGTATTCCATGCTACCCTGTGGTTTACAAAATGGCAGGCTGACTCAAGGCTCTTAAAACACCTAGCGTGTCTCCAAACCAATCTAGATATTATTTCAAACTAAACATATAATACTCAGATACTTTTGATAAAAAGCTACCAAATTCCTAACTATCAGCTTCTTTGGTGAATGGTTTTGTAAGATTTTTGTACTCTAATTTTCTAAGGTCACATTGTGGGTTTACATGGAAAATGGCCTTATCAGGATGGGTGAAAGTGGTAAAAAACAGCTTAATTGAAAGGAAATGCAACAGTTATATCATTCTTTCAATTCAGTATAAACTCAGTCTACTATTGTAACTGCTTTTGTACCGTACAGATAAAGTGGTGCCAGTACACCGAATTACCAAATTTTGGAATAAATATTTTTCTTAATATTTTTGAATGAAGCCTTCCTGTACTTTTTATGTCTCATAGATGACACATATCCATTGGAAGCCTATTCTGCACATTTTCACAGTACATATAATTAAAAGTAGAAGTACATAGTGCTCCTGAGGTACATAGGGCAATTAAGGACTGCTTGCATTAAAATGCAATAAATGCAGACCATCATGATTCATCTGACAGTGCTTCTCCATATTTGATTCAGAAAGTTTGTTAAAGAGACAGAGATGTCTATATCATCTGTTGTACTACACAGCAAGCTCATGAGTTGAACTAACACCAAACTGTTAACATAGTTCTCTTTTTCATTTATATGTTTAATGAGTGCCCCCTCAGATTTCTTTTTTTTTTTACAATTCTTCCTTTTCTCTGAGGTAGTGTGACCTTAGGGGCTGTGTATTTAGAGATCAAGGGTATGGGGATATGGTGTTATGTAAAGTGATATTGTGCTTGGTTTTGTTTGTGTGAGTGTGGAGGGGGGTGAAAGAGAGTATTGTAGTCCTTACAGTGTTTTAGAAGATGAATTATTATTTATTTAACCAGTGGTTGGGGGGGTTCCCTTTAATTAGGTTTATTGGGAAGGCCAGTGCAAGAATAACATTCTATATCATTCTATCAGATAGTAAATTGTTTTCTATACCTAATTCAATTAAACATAAAAGTGTGAAAGATTTTCTTGCTAATGAAACAGTAATACCTACAAATTACTTACTGATGTAGTGGGGAATAAGTTATTCTAAAACTCTAGCTGTCTGATTGTACCATAGAGCAGTTTTCAAATTTCATCTAGCCATTTTCCTGGTGGCAATAAATCAGGTAAAGTAAAAAAAAATGTTTTTCAACTTCCAATTAAACATTTTGTATCCTATATCTGCAGTGATATTATTAACAATTTCAGTTCTTTCTAAAGTTCATTAATCTAGAGAAAAGTATCTAACTAGTAGAAAATAAATACTGCATGGGGAGAGCTATAAAGTAATGCTTACAAATTTCTACCATATGCAAAACTTATACATATCCAGTCTTTGATCAATCATAATTCCCATATTATTTCCTTTAATCTTGCATCCTTTTGATGTTTACTCCTGCAAACTCAATTTTTAAGGAAGAAATTTTTGACATTAAATGCAATGTTGGGGCTACTATATCATTAAAATCATTTGGGCAAAGCATGCACAAAAAAAAAAAAAAAGGAAAAAAAGAAAAAAAATTAAGGTTATCTGCATTGCTCTGTGTTAGCAGCAAGTGCAACTCTACGTTGGTTAAACAGGATGATGCTTCAGAGTTCATCTACATCCAAGTCTCCATAAACAAGGTTCTTTACCATGTCCTGGCCAGCTACAGGTCACCCTCCATGACCTACAAAGCTCACAACTTTTACATAGACCTATTAGATGCACTCACCATCCAACCAAATACCTTATTTATAGGAGACTTTAACTACCCCTTTATAGACTGGGAAATCTACAGTGCCGCTAATTCACAGGCACAACGTTTCCTGGACTTTATCAATACAAACACCCTAGACCAGATACTGCACTCTCCAATTAGAGGATCATAGGATCATAGGAAGTTACTAGGCTATTGGCCCTGAGGCCCTTACAAGCCTACCCACGAATTTAGCCCATGTTCCAACAAGTCAGCACCCTATGCCACTGTCCAGCAAGGACATAGGTGGAATCCCAGGGTTGTATTTTCTGTTCCCCATCCAGTTATCCAGGTTGCACTTAAAAAGGTTTAATGATGTACTCTGCTTTACATGGACATTGAGTCTATTCCACAAAAGGGGAAGTCTCTGGGACACAAACCTGTCCTGCCAACAAGTTCTATTGCTGTCACAGACCAAGTTGAGGTCTTGCATGTGGGTTACTTGAGTGGAGCTTGACTTGCAGATATGCAGCAGTCCCATCAGGATGGGGTCTGAGATTGCTTTGTATGCCAGACAGAGGTCACCTCTGAGTAGTCTGTAGGAGACTGAGTAGAGGGACAGGGCTTTTAGCCTATCTGTGTAGGGCAGATGTTTGAGACCCCGGATTTTCCAGGTGAGGAATCTCTGTGGCCCCTTCAGCTGCTGCATGCGCTTTGTGAGGTATATGCCGAAAGGGGCATTGTATTCAATAATCAATCTTATAAGGGAAGAATACAGGGATGTTATGACAGTATATTGGATCTAGTACTCACCAACGTGGGAGAGTGTTGCACTACCCATTGTTACATTCTCATTAGTGAAGATACAGCACAAAGATGTCACCCTTGTAATAAAAAATCAACCTAGAAAATCTAACTAAACCCATAATACTTAGGAACTATTATATATCAAATAAATCCTATTAAATGACAGTTTTTCAAAATTTCCAGCTCCCCCAAACTCCGAGAACAGAGATACCTGTGCAGAATTATTTACAGAAGCCCTGTACAAACATGTAAATGGCTGCATTGGGGCTGCTGTACCTACCAGAAGTAAGCTCAGATCTAACACCAAAAACAAACCACACTGGTGGAATCTTTATCTTTGTAGGCTATATAACAAGAGAAAAAAGTTATGGACAAAGTCAGAAAGAGCATTTCTCATAGAGATATGAGCTCTTTGATTCAACTAAACAAGAAACTAAGAGGTCTAATAAAGTCCAACAAGGCCAATTATGAGGTCAGGATTACCCGTCAGGCTAAGGGCAGTCACAAGCCATGGATATGGTATTTATACCATGGATTCAGCTATCCATAAGGGTAATATTAAACAGTGTGCAGAACTGGTGGTAAATGGCACAACCTTCACTGACCAAGGTGACATAGCAAATCTACTGGCTGATAAATTTAGCTCTAACTACACTCCCACTCCCCGCCACTACCTCCTGTGAAATTCCTTCTAGCATATCCCCCCAAATATCAACAGGGAGCAGATCCTAGAGACTGTCACTAAGGCCAAAACACTGGTTTAGTGGGTCCTAACAATATCCCCAGTTGCCTCCTAAATAGCCTAAAATATGACCTAACAGGACCACTTAATAGTCTACTTGCAAAGTGAATGGAGGGCTGCAACATTCATCCCTCTTCATATGTGTAGACCATCAACACAGCCTGAGTACTACAGACATATCTGATAAGTCTAATATGCAAAGCCATGGAACAAATTATCATGGAAATGATCAACAAGAACATTGGAAACCCAGACACTGGACATATCCCATTTTGGCTTTGTTAAGGGAAGACCTTGCCTACTTAACCTGGTAGACTTCTTTGAGAGAGTCACCATGGCTATGGATGAAGGGAAAATGGTGCATACCACAGACCTTGACCTGGCCAAGATGTTCAGTACAATACCCCTACTCAGGTACTGTTGATTTATTTATTTTTATTTATTTTATTTCCAGTTTGATAACCGGGGAAGTCCACTGGGCCCGAAAGCCCGTTTTCAGTGGAAGCCCGGGGAGAAAAGCTCCATAATAATAATACATTACACACATAACACTCTGTGTTCTAACAGCATAACACCTTTAACAATTTCCAAAAACATAGTACATTTGGCAGTATACATAAGAAATTAATATTTTTATGCGACTGTATTGTTAGCATAGAAGAGAGAGATAAAAAGAAATTATACATAGATCTTGAATGCAAGAGAAGTAAAACAGAGGAGAAGTGAAGGAGATGCAAAGAATTTAAAGGAGAAGAGATGCCAGGAGGAAGATAAAAAAAGAACAGTTAGACTAAGATTCATTTTATGTTTGAGTCTAAAAGTACATCTTATGAAAAAGGCAAAAGATATATTTGTGAGACTAGACATGCAAGTAGGCAGTGGGGAGGAGACAATTTAAAAGGAATAAATAGAGAGTTTAAGCAGGGGAGAGAGTTTAAGCAGGGGAGAGAGGAGATAAAGAAGTAGAGGGAGGGGAGCTGAGGAGAGAGTTTGAAGAAGAGGGACCAGAGGGGGGAAATTGGAACTGGGATGTATTAAGATCTAGGTAGGTAGTATACAATTACATTTCCAGTTTTGGGAGAGGTGAGAATGGAGAAGAGATTTGAATTGTTCATAGCTTGTAGTGAAGTAGAAGGGAAGGAAGCAAGTTCCATTTTTTTGCTGTAGTATAAGAAAGTAGGAGGTGGCCAGGAGGTCGTTTGGGTTTGTATACTGAAATAAGATTTTGGTGACCAGATCTTAGGGGCCTGAGAGGAGTGTAGAAGGGCAAGATGTTAGATAATGTAGGGCAAGCAGTGGGTTTAAAAATTAGTTTGTGTGCAGTAGTAAGTTGGAGGTAATCCAGGTGATTAGGGAGTTCTAGCCATTGGAGACTACGGAGGCAGATGCAATGGTGTGTAGAATGAGTGGATTTTGTAGTAGCAACTTTCAAGTTTTGAGGAGATAGAAGCAGTGAGGTTGGTTAGAAGAGGAGCACCATACAATAGAGAAGGTAGGTAGTGGTGAGTGTTTGTCTTGTAGCTAAAGAAAGAAAGTTAGCGTTTCTGTAAAGCATACCGAGCTTCTGATGGTTTTTTTTTATGTTTAGTTGAATATGAGTATTAAATTTCAGGTGTTTATCAATGGTAACTCTGAGTAATTTTGCACAACTAACAACTTCTATTGGGGACTGGGAGAGGCTGGAGATTTTTAAGGATGGCTTATCAAGAGGCAGAGCTTTTGAGGAGGAGAAGAGAATGATATGGGATGTATTGGCATTAAGGGAAAGATGGTTTTGAAGCATCCAATTTTCTGTGGTTGTGAAGGCCAATTGGGTTTTGGCTTGGATCTCGGGAAGGCTAGGGGCTGAGCAGATAACAGTGGAGTCGTCTGCATATTGTACAATTTGAGAATGAGGAATTGCAGAGTGGAGATCATCGATAAAGACATTAAAGAGCAGAGGTCCGAGAATAGAACCCTGAGGGACTCCGGTAGGGGTAGGTAAGAAGTTCGAGGTGCCTGTATTCCATTTCACAGCTTGGGATCTATCTGAGAGATAACTTTTGAACCAAGAAAGGGAATTGTGGGAGAGATTGAGGTTAAAAAGGTGGTTGAGGAGGAGTGTGTGGGATATTGTGTCGAATGCCTTGGAAAGGTCAAGAAGAACAGTGGAGACAATATCTCCAGAGTCACGGGCATGGTTGACAATGTCTAGGAAAGAAAGGAGAGCAGTTATGGTACTGTGGCCAGGCTGAAACCCATGTTGAGTAGGAGTGAGGATTTGGTTATTGAGGAGGTGGGGCATGAGTTGCCGGTGGATACATTTTTCAAGGACTTTTGAAATTGGGGAAAGAATGGCTATTGGGCGGAAGTTAGAAATGCTATTATTTTTGCCTCCTTTATGAAGGGGCAGAATGTGGGCAGCTCGCCAAAGTTTGGGAACATAAGATTCTTGGATGGATCTATTGATGAGAATGCTGATAGGTATGGCAATGCCATCTGCTGCGAGCTTGAGAAAGAGTGATGGGATATTGTCGGGGGCATTGAAGCACGGTTTGAGTTTGGAAAGAAGTTTTTTGATACTGGTGGTAGACACGGGTTGTAGAATAAAAGTGGGAGGGGGTTTATGGGAGCAGGAGTGAGGGGAGGATGGTGAAGAAGGCTTTGGGTTTGGGCTGGGGGTGGAAGTGGAGAAGGATTTAGTCAGTTCAGCTATGGAGCTGGTAAAAAAGGAGTTGAAGAGGGTTGCAATTTCTGTGTCAGTCTTATTGTTGTCTGGACAGGGATTGGATTTAGTACCTGGGTGTAAGAGGGAATTGATGGAATTCCAGAATTTTTTGGGGTTGTTTGCGAGGGTAGACTGTAGTTTGTTGTAGTATGATTTTTATCTTTTATGATAAGTTTTTAGTAAGATTGCGGAGTTGCTTAAATTGAAGGAATGAAGCTGGGTTTTTATTTTATTGTATAGTTTCCAAGTTTTGTCCCTTTGTAGCATTAGAGTTTTAGTGTCCTTAGTTAGCCAAGGGGCAGAGTTGTACTTTATTCGTTTTGTTCGAGGTGGGGCTTGAGAGTTTAGGATTTTAAGGAAGGTAGTATTGAAGACTTCTAGGGCTTCATCTAGGGGAAGAGTTTTAGTGAATCCCAGTTTGTTAGTTTAAGGGTTTCAGAAAATACAGAAGGGTTAAAATTAGTTAGGTTACGAGAGTGGGCATATTGATGTTGGTGTGGGAGCTGTTGGGTAGTTCGGTTAATAAAGGCTGGGAGATGATCACTTATTGAGTCTGGTAAGATACCAGAGTTGGAGATATTGTTAGGGTGGCTGACTAGAATCCAGTCCAGGATGGACCCTGGAGGGTTATTTTTGTTAGGTCTGGTAATGTTGTTTATTAGTTGAGTAAAATTATAAAGATTGATAGACAGAGAGGGAGTATTATTATTAATTGCATTCCAATCAATATTGACATCACCTAGAATGTAAGTCTCATGCTTGATATTGTTTGTAACCCAACAGAGAATATTCTCAAGGGTGGAGGAGTTGTCTCCAGGGGGTATATAGATGGTTATGATACAGATACTTTTGAAGTTGTTTATTTTGAGGATTCCTATGATTAGTTCTGCATTATTAAATTTAGGAATGGGATTTTGGTATGGGCTGAGATTTTGCAGGCAGTTGTAGACTAAGGCTACACCACCTCCTTTTTTGTTTTTGCGATCGGACCTAAGTGCTTGGAAGCCAGGTGGTAAAATCTCAGAGTTAGTAGTTTGTGGTTTTAGCCAGGTTTCGGTTACTGCTACTATGTCAGGTGCAGTGAGATTTAGCCAAGCATGGAAATTTGTTATTTTGTTATTAATACTCTGGGTATTAATGGTAATGAATTTAAGGTATTTATGGCTGTATCTATTAGTGGAGGTAGTGGGAGAGAGATTGTTAGTAGGTGTTGGCCCAGGGTTGGGGTGGGTATCTCCTGCAAGAGCAAGCCAAGAGAAAGGAGAGAGGAGGTGAAACTTTGAATTGAGACATAAAGTAAGAGGGAGATGTAATTTAATTTTGATAGCAGGAGATTTTAAATAGACTGTATGGAGTATTAGTTTGAAATAATGAAATGGATTTGGTTGAAGTAGGGAGGGGGATATTAAATAAAAATGGAGTGTTGAAGGGTGGGGAAAGGAGATAGTGGAGGGTGAGGGGAGTGGGAAAGAGGAGGGTAGTGTGGTAGAGGAACAGGAAGTTACATTATAGAGAGCAGTTAGAAGGAAAAGACATGTAAATGAGGTGAGATAGTGTGGGAGAGACATGGATGAGTAGGGTAGGATAGATATTAGAAGAGGGGGTAGAGACTGTGTGGGGAGTTTGGAGATATAAGGAGGAGAAGTATGTGAGAGAGCAGTCAGGTAAGGGAATAGAGAGGGGGGTAGTTTAAAGAGATTTGTCTAGGAGGGGGAGGAGCAAAGAGATGGGATAGGTTGAGGGCAACAGGGGAGGAGACAGGAGGAGACTATAAATGTAGATGCACTGGGGGTGGGTGGGATTTGGGGGTAGGGTAGGAGAGCGGAGTGAACCCGCAGGGCGAACGGAGCGGGTAGAGCCACTGAAGGAGAGAGGCCAAGGAAAAACTATCAGTGGAGAGCTGAAATGTTAAGGAAAGTTTGGGGATGGGTAGAAGGTAAGGGCCTAATCAGTAGTGGTAGGGGACAGAGAAACTTATGATATACTTATCTTCAAGGAGGGACTGTTGCACTGGGAGGTTGTGATAGTAGACAGTGAAATGTAGGTGAAGAGGAGTACAGTAGGAAGGAGAGAAAAAAATCTGGAGGCAGTAGTGTCTTACAAATATATAAAACCTGCAAGTCTAAGGGAAGAGGCTTTAATCAGAGGGGAGAGACCGGGAGAAGGGTGCCACCTAGTGGACAAAAGATTTATAGCAAGTAGTATCACAAGTACAGGGGGGAAGGAGTTATGTTTAAAGTGGACACAAGAGGAGAGGCAAGCAAGAAGTACTTGAAGGGCTTTGGCTGCTGGTCGACCTAGCTAGGGAGTATATAATAGCAAACCCTGGAGAATCATAACAGAACTAGCATTAGTTAACCTGAGTTTTCAAAACAGAGCTAGCTTTAGAACAGTCTGTTGTATTAGGAGGACATACTTTCTTGTGTTTATACTTTTCTTCAAATAGGGAGGTTTTTAAGGTTCAGCTCCTCAGTTTATGAATGGACAGTAGTAGATAAGGTGGGTGAAGGACGTTGGTCAACAGCGACAGGGCAGTCTCACACTAGAGAACAATACAGGCAGGTTGATCAACTGGTAAATAAAGTGGAGAGAAACAAGAAGTAAAATAAACAGAAAACAAGGCACACTCAGAAATACTAGGCATTGATATTCATATCCTAGGCAAGATATTACAGTTCTGTTAAACACTATAGCAAGAGACAGTATGAGAATAAACAGACCCAATGGCTGAAATCACTTACCCCATACGTTAAGCTTAGGAGTAGAGTACAAGTATAAAAAGCAGTAGTCCTCTCTTACTCCAAATGTTAAGTTAGGAGTAGTCTTTTAAAATATCAACAGTTCTAACAAAACATGGCTAAATATTGCTATATAATGCAGTATTCTTTAACAACAGTGGCAGTTAATCAAAATATATCAAATAGAGCCTCAGGCTTCTGAGTGTACAAAGCAGATAAATTTGGGGTCTTATTCAACAGTAAAATAGAAGCGGAATGGCATATAGCTATGTACGATAGCGTATATGCATTCCACGTGCAGGAACACAAACTATTTAACTGTAAAATACAAGCGGAATGGCATATAGCTATGTACGATAGCGTATATGCATCCCACGTGCAGGAACACAAACTATTCAACTGTAAAAATACAAGTGGAATGGCATATAGCTATGTACGATAGCGTATATGCATTCCACGTGCAGGGACACAAACACTAGCAGCCGTTAGCGGCGATTAATGCATAACAAAATATTGAGCGATATTAACAAGTGCAATCTAGGCGGTAAAACAAAATAAAACAATCTATCTTCGCACACGCAATGTTAATATGTGCGTCCTAGGCAGTTAAACATAGTAAAACAATCTATCCTCGCACTTACAGCAGGTAAACATAATAAAACAATCTATCCTCGCACACTAAGTGGAAGGATAGGACAAAATAAGAATGGCTAGACATGATGTTGATGTTGATAGGCATAAATTCCTAGTGATAGGACCCAAGACGCCAGGATCAGTGAGACCACCTCCACCAAAAGACTGGTCACCAACAGAGTACCCCAGGGTTCCGTGTTGGACCCACTTCTGTTTGGCATCTACTACTCAGAAGTGATGGCTAATGCCAAAGGCCACTGGCTCATCAAGATCACTGATGACTGTAAATTGGGAGCTATCATAGATTACCCCCATGACAGCAACATTCTACAAGATGGTTTAACACAAACAAATAACTGGTGTAAAAGCCAGGAATTAAAACTCAAAGCAACAAAATGCATTATAGTGCCCTTTGGGAAATCATCTGCCCAAGCTAATTACTTCATCGATAAAACAGTCCTAAGAATGGACACAATAGTTAGGGATCTGGGAACATATGTAGACAGTAGTCAGGTATTCAACCAATATGTAGCCAAGATAGCAAGAAAGTCATTCTATGTCACCCAACACTTAAGCAAAGGTATGGTGTCCAAGGCTGTGGCCCCAAACCCCCCCCCCTTACTATATATTCTCACTTCAGGATCGCACTACAGTGGGGAACAGGCCATATATAACTATCGATGAAATGAGTTTCAGTGAAATGAGTTGTCAGTGAAATGAGTTTTCAGTGAAATGAACTTTCAGTAAATTGGTCTTGCTGATTTGCTTGTCAGTGAAATGAGCTGTCAATGAAATGAAGGTAACACACACACACATATATATATATATATATATATATATATATATATATATATATATATATACAAACACTCAAATACATATAAGTATGTATATATATATATATATATATATATATATATATATATATTGGAGCAGTTACAATGATCAGTACTCCTAAATGTTGACATCTGTTTTGTCAACATACTTTGGCTGATGACAAAGCAGATTGTTGACAGCCGTGTCATCGGCAATACCTGAGGATGGGGAACGTGCCTCTTCCCCGGGACAGTGCAATCTTGCAGTTAGTAAATATAATTAGTTGGGGGGTGTCAGGTGCAGGGGGTCTTTCCCCTAAAAAAAAGATGTTTTTGTCATTTTTTTTAAATTCCATCGCATGCTCTGAGAGGATTCCTCATTGCATGCGTATTGACATTTGCATTGTTGACATTTTGCTGCCATCCTTAGAGAAAATGACATTTGGGTATTTTGATCATTTTAGGTCTCTCTCATTTTATATATATATATATATATATATATATATATATATAAAGACAGATAGATATTAAAACATTTGCTTAAAAATATTGCCTGGGAAAAACAAAGCAGATGTGGAAAACAAATTGCATCTGTTGACTAGCGTTGTCAGTGTCTTGTTTGTACCTCTGTCTCCTATGACACTGGCATGTTTTCTATTAGCCTCAGGTTTTGGGACTTCATTGAAGGGCATTGAAGAAAAGTACTTCAAAATTACTTAATGTCACAAAAGTTTCAGAAGTTAGAATAATAGACTTTGTGGTCTAAATTCCTAAAATCTGTCTCTTCTGTTATTTCACAGTGAAGAGTTCAGATTTGAGGAAGAGTTTTTATTCCTGCATCGTTATGAAACTTTCCACCACTGCTGCAAAGAACTCTGTTTTACTTGTTTGCTTCTTATTTATTTATTTATTTATTTATTTATTTATTTATTATTTATTTACATTTGTTGACCGGGAGTGTCCGACTGGACGTAGGTCCATTTTCAGCGGAGGCCCGGGGAGAAAAGCTTCACAGTTAAAATAAACAGACAGTAGTTACACTGGATTACATAGCGATTAACAATATAACATAGCAATTACTTATGAAGTATGTAGAAAAGTGTGTACAAAGAAACTTGCCAGTGTCATAGGAGACAAAGATACAAACAAGACACTGACAACGCTATTCAACAGATGCAATTTGTTTTCCACATCTGCTTCTTATCTTTCTTTTTTTTTTTGTTGCCAAAGTAGTTGGGTTTGTCCAACGATCATTAGCAGTTATGATCCAGGTCATGAGGTACAACACAACAATACACAATGTTGTTAGGAATTTAGTATAAAAAATGTAGAAAACATGCTTTTTTTATTTTTTTTTTTTGGATAAAACATGTTAGGTACAATTTATGATCAGAGTCTTATTAAAAATTGGAGACGTATAAGTTAACACAAATTATGTTTTTCTATGATTCTGTTAAAAAATCCTTGAGTCCATTATTTAAGCATTAGAATTCAGAGTTACTAGTGTTTTAAGGACATGTTTTAATGACTGCGTAGACTGGAATGTGAGGACACCCAATGGGCAACATGTTATAGTTTATGAAATAATATGCTAATTGTATGTGTTCTCCTCATCTTGCACATGAGAAAGGTGGAGAGCCTGTAGCAGGCCTTTAACTGCATCAGTACCTTATTTACTGTTGATTCAACATGTTGTGTAGGACAAAGTGGGATACAGCCATAAACCTAGATATTTGTCATCAAAGTGATCATGAAGTCACAAGACCTACATCATTTTACCTGCTTGTTATGTCCCCAATAATGTATTGGCTGGTTTATGTGTACTTTTGACAGTTAGCTAGCTTTAATACATTCCTTCGTTTCAAGCCTTTCTGCAGGTCAGTTTTAGTGGTTGTGTGTGACTTTGTTACTTTCATGGAATGAAGTTTTCAGTGTATAAGGTTAAATTTGCATGTGAGTGAAAAAACAAATGGTTGTTAATAAAAAGAGAGAAAAATACTGAGCTTAGAATAGTCTTTGTGGGATATCTGTTTTAAAGGAGCTGAGATTAAAAAGTATACTACTTGAAGAAACTTCATTGGTCCAGTATGAAAAGTAATTTTTGAACCATTCAAAACCAAAAATGGCATTTGCAATGACTCAAAAACAAAACTCACTGAAACAGAGAGCCAACTGTATTAAGCACTTTAATAAAACATCTAGAATTTCCATATAGTTGGACAAAATACTGTTTCCTGTTCTAGAAGCTAGTGACTGGTATTTAAAGGATTTGTGGATGTTTTTAAATGAACTTAAAATATAACTTTCAAGGAGATGAGACTTTACTTTGTACTTTTGATGTGTGCTTTCTATACACTGCTATTGAACAAACTGAGAGGATATAATTTATGAGATTATATTTAAGCAAATGTAGATCTTCCTTGAAACAGGATATTTTTGTCATTTGCCAACTTATGGAACTTGTGTTATTTAACAATTTCTTCACATTTGAAGAAGGAGTTTATCAACAAATTGACGGAGTAGCAATGGGTGCACATGTGGCACCAGTGTTTGCCAATTTAGTTATGTGCTGGTGGGAACAGGAATTCCTAAAGAAGTTGGATGGTTTTAGGTTTGTCAGATTTTATACAAGATACATAGATAATTTGTTTTTCATTTGGGGTGGCAATAGGGAGGAACTTATGGAGTTCTTCATAGAAATTAACACTGTACCTTGGCTTAAATGTATAATAGGTAATGTAGGAGTAAAAACACAGTTTTTGGATGTTGAGATAGAAATAGATGTTGATAAGAAAGAATTTAACAGTGTTAGTTACAGAAAAGACACTTTTACAAACAATTATCTACATTATGATAATTTTCACCCCAAGCTCATTAAAGGGCAAGCCATTAGAATCAATAGGCTGATGAGTGATGATGAATTAACAGTTGTTTAAGAAACATGGATAAATGATAGAAGAACTCAATAGCATTTCACAGTATGTTAGTTCAGAAAGAAAGAAAAGGTTTTCACCTATTATAAGGATAGGTTTTTCCAATACTGAACAATGATGCAATAATGAAAAAAAAGTTAAAAAGAATGCACTTTGTTGCTCTTTTCCTGTACCTATGAGTATGGATGGATATAGAATTAAAAATGTCATTAATAATAATTGGAAGATAATTCTTGGTAATCAGAATTTAAGTGATATAGTGGGTACAAAACCAAGTTTTTTTACTAAGAGAACTAAAAACTTAAAACAATTGCTTGAAAACACTACAAAAACAGGTTACACCTGTAAGGATAGTACAAATTTAGGAAACTTTCTGTGTTCAAACTTTTCTCAGTGCAGATATATGATGGTAGTACATAGCCATCATTTCAAACATTTGGATTTTGTGTTAACTTCCAAAGGTCGATTTAACTGCCAAAGTGAAGGACTAGTGTATTTAGCTGTTTGCTCAAATTGTGACCAATTTTATATAGGAAAAACTATTAGGAGATTAAATGATAGAGTTAGAGAACATTTGTTGGTGATAAAGAAGAAAGATCTTACTAATGCATTAGCCAAACACTTGAGTGTAGAGATTTTAGAATGTTCACTTTTTTTGTAGTAGAAAAAGTGGATAAAAATTAGGTTTATAGGGAGGTACAATAACTATTTAGAGAACTTGGAGTTAAAGTGGCAATTTTTTCTGAGAGCAGATGCAGCTCCAGGTTTAAATGATACATTTCTGTCAAATGTTATTTATATATGCTAGTAATTGATTATGGTTCAATAGGATTTTTTCAAATCCACTTTTTAAGTGTTCTGTAGTTTTTTGCAGTTAAAGTTATTTTTTATGGAGATAAGTGTAAGGCTAAGAGTTTAAAATTTTTAAAACATTTTTATGAATGTATATTTTAAATGATGGTTTAATTATGATGTCGTAATTGATGTTGTATAAAAGGAAGTGAAGTAGTGGATGTGATTGTTCTGAGGAAGCCTTGTAATAGACGAGATGAAAGCTCTTAATACAGTTGGCTCTCTGTTTCAGTGTGTTTTGTTTTTGAGTTTTTGAACTGTGCTGTTTGTCCTTGACCAAACATACTTTCTGCAGTTTAACTAGTTGATATTGGTTATTGATTGTTTTAGAAGCTCTCTTCTGGTCAGTGGAGAATGCTTAGTTTGTTTTCATTTGCTCAGCATCAAGTGGTCAGTTTTATTTTTTTTTTTTTTTTTTTACTTTGCCTGAGGTTCTGTTCATTCAGCCAATTACTTCCCAGTTTATATTGCAATGATATGTTTAGACTCAAATTGTATATGTTGCTTCTGACCTATCACCCTGGGTAGTGGAGAAAGAGTGATATGGTTTTCTTTTCTTCTCCATGATAGTTATTCTTCTGAGTTGCAGCAACCTTAGAGTGATAATATATAGGTAAGGGTTGTGAGGTGCAACGGAGATTGTTCTCCCTGTAAAACATTTATTTTATAATATTTTTTCCAAACATCTTTATTAAATTTACACATATGATAAAGGCAATGTTACATTTATATAAATATCACTTTGGTTGCAAACAGTTTACATCACAGACATCATTGAAACAATTGTAGTTGTAAACATTATACATCACTTATAAACAATCCAGTCATTGTCAGTTAAGCATTACATGGCTCATTCAAATCCTGACTCTTAAACTTTGTTCCTGCTTTTTTGAATGAATATCCATATACTTTGAATACATGCATTTACAGCTCATGGCTTTTCAGCAGATACGCTAGGCACAAATGCTCCACTAAGAACACCCTGCTCCATTTTGTAGAAGACAGCACCTGTCAGGGAGTAAATGGCAATAAATGTGCCATTGTGAAGCCCAGGATGTGACTGAGTGAGCAAGCTATATTTGAAGACAATACCAAGAAGTTGATCAAAAATTAATTTTTGAGCATCTTGGCAGCTAATGGCAGTGGAGAACAATGGGGATGCTGTCATCTGGAGATGGGGGAGTTGGGGAGCACATAATATGGTGGAATTCTTATACCACAGAGAAATAATATGTCGGCATTATTAAATCATGGAGAAATAATGCTGATTGTGAGGAACAGGTTGAAATGTGCATAGTGGGCTTGGCTATTGTTGTGGCTGCCAGCATATGCAGTTGGGGAGCAAGTTGCATTAGATTTGCAATTGGTTTAAACTTTCTTTATTGGTTTAACAGCAGAAGAGATTATAGCTTAAAAGTAAAAGGAGGTACTTCTTCAAATGAATGCTGACATTTGGAATCCAGTGTTGGATGTTGGGTTGCAAAGGCAGAAGTGAGGAGTTAAATTAATTGGCTGTGTCGCTATAATGTATTTCTTGGTTTCTGAATATCAGTTTATAGTCTTGGTTGAGTTGTTCAATTTAGGTTCTACCCATAAAGTTTTACTATTTTTTTTCCTGAAGAGGTAGAGGAAAGACGTCATAGCTGTCTGTTCATTAAATATGCTGCTTTTGACACATAAGCTCTATTTCTAATTTTAAGACTTAATGTTTGAAAGCTACAGAAATCTTCAAGATTGTTTGATGCTTTTTTTATTTATGTAAGGCTTAAACTCTGGCATTCGGCTGTTTCTTAACGGGTATAGTAAACCATGGGCATGCACTAATTCTTCTCAGCCCTTGAAGCTTGACGAAAAATGGTCTTTCAATAGTCTGGTTAAGGATGCTGGAAAGAAGTTCAGGGGCAGCTGCCAGGTATGTTTACATGGAGATAAGTTCCCATTCAATTAATTTAAGTTTAGTGAGTAATTGAGATTTCTACTTTTCTGGAATTCATTTTTCAAGGGGGAGCCACTCTTCTTTTGAAGCCTACTTCATCACCTTTTTGTAGGTTCTATTTAACCACTTTTTGAGTTCCATTCCATTAAGAAGTACCAAACGATAGATTATGAACTTCTACCCACACCACTAAACACTTGGAGGTCAAATCATTAAGTAAGTCTCTAATGCTAGTACCTGTCAATGTCTATTTCTAGCCATCAGCCTCCCAAATGCCTGTCTACAAGGTGTTGATAACTTCAGCACTGGGTTTATAGATACATGTCCTCCTGTCACATATTCTTCTGGCAACTTGATTATGCAGTGTATGCCCTTTAGGAATCACGTATGTCATTGAAATCAATTACGCCGCTATCCCTGGCACAGGAGTCAGTGTAACAAGTGTTAACTGGACAGGTATCTGCCTCAAAGATGCCTACCCTTCTGGCATAAGATTATATGCTGATGCAGGAGTCAGCCTAACCAGCATTAGTTGGTTAGGCATCTGTCTCACAGGTGCTTGTGCTTCAGGCATCAGATTATCTACTGGTGCAGTGTGATGCTTTGACAGATGTAGCACTGCTCCCCACTGTGTCAGAGTAATTGGGCTGTTCCTCACAGGCTCGCATTTACAAGTCAAGAAAATGAGGATTTTCTTCCCAGTCTCACCAGTACACTCTATTTCTTCCATGGTCAAATCCCCGGCAGTTGACTCAGTTGCACATGCCGCTTCCACTAACATATTTGTCAACTATGATATTTTTGTTTCTCCATTTATTCCTGTGTCCATTTTCTTTTATTTCCTGCCAACCCCAGCACAAAGCAATACCAGATACTTCAATGTCTGGGTTTACTGTGGCCCAAAGACCCAGGAATGACCTCTGCTGATGTGGAGCTGTTCTCAAAGAATATGGACAAAAGCATATGAACTCCTCCTACATCACTTTTTGAGGACCCAAAGTTTAACAAAATCATTAAGCTTCTGCAAGACAGCTGGTGCAGGTGTTCAGTAGAGGCAGTAAGTAGTCATCTTTCCACAGAGGAGAATCTAAGATGAATCTATGGTGGGGGTGTGATCCACCATGGTAGTTCCATCATTCATAGACTTCATAGACTTTAGTGATGTGAGTCATGTGTGACTGTTATCCAATAGCTGTACTTCCTATGTCTGTACCACATATCTTTCTATGGTATCTGTCACTTCAAAAATTGTATTACAGATATAATTGTAGGAAAAGGCATCAACGGGGTTGAGGGGGTGAACATAAGCTAAAGTCATCTTTCTTATTATCATAGAATGTACATTATCTAGGCCCAGAGTCATAATATTTACAATCTTTCTCATCTACCCATTTAGTATTTTAACCATGTTCATTGGCTTAAAATACTCTGTTCCAAGGAAATAATCCATAGCTTGAGAAATGATTGAAGAAACAAAATGTAAATATTTCTGATTAATTAATTAATTTATATTGCTATGCAGTATGCTCCTGTGCAACCACAGAGTCCTAGATCATAATATTTATATAAGATAATTCATTTAGCAGTAATGAAATTATAAAGGGGATGCCCCACAAGGAATTTATTTCTTACCATGAATGAGAACTCAGATGCTCAAGCATCTTTGCTTTCAGCTTATAATGGGAAGATTCATTTGGAAAGCATTTTACTTTTACTGATTCAGCCCCAATAAATCACAGGAACGCTGACTTACAGATATATAATTTTAACCTCAAATAATAATAATGATAATAAAAAAATACTACTTATCGGCTGTATTGCACAGCTGAACAGAAGGCAAAACATATTGTCAGAACACATAGAAACATAAAATGTGTTGCTTCACATCAGCTTTAGCAGTAAGAGCATAAAGGAAATGTATATGTGTGAGCTTAGTTTAAAACACAAAGTGTGTTATGACATCACTTTGTTTTTTTTAATATCTGAGGTTAAGCATCTAAATGGAAAAGAATGAAGACGGCCTTCATAATGTCAAGAAAAAAAGTAAACATTTAAAACTTGCTAGTGATCTAAAGTATAAGTCAAAGTAAACTTTATTGTCATTTAGAACTACACACGTGTAGCCTAAATGAAATTTCATGCATCAGCTCAATTCTTGAAATTACAACGGAAAGTAAAATAACACATACAAGGCGAGGACTACACATAACAAACATAATACTACTGCTGATACACACAAGAAAGAACAAAGACATTTACCAACACTCAAACATGACAAGAATACCCTCCCTTGAGTTAAATTAACTACCCCATTTAAAGTAATACAAAACACACTACAGATTGAGCAATGCCTATGTTATTTGTCTAATATTGCACTTGAGTGGATTTATACCGGAAGAGAAACTACAAATAATGCTGAGGTAAGAGAAATACATTATAAGCTATTTACTTTTTTTAGGCAAAATCCAGGAAAATGGAAAACTACCTTGCAGAATAATTGCTGTTTGTAGCAGAATAGCAATTATGGTATGATATAACATACATTCTTGGGATTGCAGAAATGTTGATGTTCAACCATGATGTTAATTAAAATAGAATTAGATGTGTATTTCTTCTGTGATCAATGTTGTTTTAAGGACAGTCAGAAATATTTTGCCTCTGTCTGACTTGAATTTGCCTGAAGGCTAAAGAGAGGGTAGCTCTATTCTGAATGAAGGACCAGCATCCTCACCTAACTTCTAATTCAGAAATGTGTGCTGCGAATGACATCTTGCCTGTTACCATGTTTTGACTCAGAAGTCTGGATATGTAATATGTTTGTCACTCTGTACCGGAATTTCAAGCTTTCAATGTGTTAAATCCTGCTTTAGTTATGGCAGTGTATCTGACTGCACTTAGTAAGCAGAATGCAAAAAAATGGGGAGACATGCACAGAAAAAGTACAATTAAATGATGTCTAACTGTATAAATGACAGTAATTTAATATGGATTTACCATATACATTAGCCTAAACACCAGATTAATATACAATCAAAGAACGTGGCACAACAAGAAAATGTACTTGTGGTTTTCAGGGTATCTGAATCCATGTCATATAATTACAAGAACATTTGACACTAAATACAAAGGCCACTATTAACAACAAACATGCACACATTCTAATGGGCAATTCAATATGAATAATAAGTATTAATAATAAATATTAAAAAATAATAACTATTCTGAAGTAATAATCCTAAATGTGCCTTACAAAACCATGGCATGCCCAAGCAGAAAAAAAAGCAATGGAAATAATACTTTTGTGGCATGTTCTTTTATCGTTTTATTTAAAAGAATCATCACATACTTTAACAATGTAATCATCACACATTGATGCAAAAACATGTGCCTTGTGAAATTATCCAAACAATGCTTAGTTTAAAATGTCAAATGCTAAATCAAACAATAACAAAAATTAATGCTCTTTAAAACAAGATTTAACAACTAATGTCAGTATCTGTATTTTTCTCCAGCATTGTAATCATTCCACTTTGGCATTTCAATTATTAACTAAATCAAAAGAGAGCACAGTCTCATTGTTATAATTCACATATTCCTATGCATTTATTCTGCCCAAATTTGATACGATGTACAGTATGCAAAGCGTTTACATTTTCCATTTATCTCTTACAGCGAAATAATTAGGAATAGGATCCAACAGATTAATTTTAAATACAAAAAAGTCTTCGTAAGAATTGAAAATGTCAGTACATAAAAATTCCTTTTAAATCATAACAACGCACAAATCTTTGAAATTAACCATGTAATTACACCTTCTATGTAAGTTTACCTTGAGAATCAATACTCCTTTTTTTTAAATTACCATTCAGTTTTAATGAATAGCTATTTTGAAATTAAAAAGTATTGCTCATTACACATGCCCCACTATAATAGGGTTTTTATCATATTTGCTCTGGTTAAAAATACTTGCTGCTCTGCAATTATTCACACGCCAGCCCCTGTCTATATTAAACAGAAAATAAAAAATGAAACGGAAGTCAGAGGTGCTTTAGAGCTGAATGATTTACACAATTCATTAAGGACAGTGATTTTTCAGTTAGCATCAGATTAAATGGTTACTTACTCTCAAATAGCCCTTAGGGAGTTCAATTGCTGGGTAGCAAACAGATTAAAGTTTGCATTGAAAGAAAAATTGAATTCAGAGGTAATCAATAGCATAATAGGGGCAGTGAGTGGTGCCTGCTGCCTGAAATGAAATTACCATATTTTTAATCTTAATTTTCCACTCTGTTTATCTGACAGTGTGGATGTGCAATCCAAACAGATAATGAGAGAGTGGGATATTGACACGGCTGTCCTCTGGAGTGCTTGTTTTCAGTGATTAAATACTGTGATATGTGATTACTTTGTGCTGGGATGTCAGGACTGCTGGCCAACAGAGGGGGAAGGGATACTAACTCAGCAGCTGTAGTGCAGGGTTTCCGAGGTCCTAAAGTCAAGAAAAAGGCATCGATCTCAATAAATTATAAACACCTTCAAAAGATTACCTAGTAAGTTACATGCTCTTGATCAATTTAAGTAGTGCCACTGCAGAATTGTTTATGTATATATTGTGTACTTAACATGATAGGATAGGTCTTTTCCAGTTTACAACCTGTTCAGCCTTGGAATTCAAAGTTAAATATAAGAAAGAAGTTCCATTGAAGCACATTTACCTATCCTAACACCTTTATTTTCTGAACCCATGATTCTCCACAGGTGTTAGCAGAACACTCAGAAGAATCATCTTTTGATTTAATATTTCTCAGCTGTCTGTCATCTTTTCATGCAAGTTTTAACTCTCATCACTGAAATGTAATGTTTTATTTCTCCCTTTTGGAAGCAAATGCAAGATACAGATACACTATGAAGTATGTTCAGCTCAAAATGCAAGTATCCAACATGCTAAAAAGAAACAAGTGATAGTAAGGGAAATTGCTTGCACAATTTGTGCAATATTAAAGCACATTCTGATTATTGGACCTTCACTTATAAAGTTGGGATTCATCAGTTTTTCAATTCATTACAGTTTTAATGACTAAGGAATTCATTAGCTACATGGAAGCTGTAAAAGCCATCAAGAATTTCCACAATTTCTTAAGATGTTTTCATTCCTACCTCTATCACAGTGTCACTTACACTTGCACACAACACACACACACACACACACACACACACACACACACACACACACACACACTGAAAAAATGTACTGTTTCACAATGCACATATGATGCTGCATTCATATACATATATGCTACTTTGTTTGCCACCATTGTTATACAAAAACACACACACACAAATAGAATTCTTAAAATGCACCCGTGTATGTACACAGTATGATATGAGAATGCTAAACAAACATGCAGTCACACACCCAGATGTTCATTCACATATACAGTTTGCAAGCATTTATTTATGATATAAGGATTCATATTGAATGAAAATGTACTTACTATAGTATTTTAGATGTTTTATTATGTGTGCATCTACGGTTTTCCATATTACACTGAGAAGAAAAAAGACAGAACTACTGGCATTTTAACAGCTGACAGACATAATGCAAAGAGCTCTGAACCAATGGACCAGGTACATTCAGGAGAAACCAGGTGATGAATAAGAACTCCTTATACTTCTTTGGAGAACCTAAGAAGTGTACCCTGCTGTTGTCTGTGGTAGCTAGAAAAATGGTTTGCCATACTGAACCAAAAGAATGACAATTAATATGATAGATTTTGCTGGATAGAGGCTGAAGCCTTAAAGGGCTCAAAGTACATTAGTTCAAGGAGATGACTGCTTCTCAAAGGCAGTAGCTGAATTGCATGAATATATAGCCATTCACAGCAAACATATTAATGATATTACTCTATATAGGTTACAGGCAACAATAAGCAATAACCTGAGTGCAGCTAGATTCATGGATCCATAGCTTCAGGAACCATTTCAACAACAACATTGCAACAAGGGATTTGGGTCTTTGAGTCAGGTAAACATGGTTGCATGGACCACGTACATATTCAGACAGTGACACTATCCATGTTGTGAGAGACTATGTTAGAGTTGTACCTCAGTGCACCAACAGCCTAGAGACACAGACTTAACCACACAGACAAAAGGCATTTGAAAATAGTTGAGCTTGTGGTATCTGCATAATAAATCCTTGCTGTTTCTAATATCGCATTTAATTAACTGGTAAGTTATTTAGTTAAATCAATTAGCCAAGCCAAGTGCCAACCATTCAGAAATCCACTCTCATTGATCATATCCCAGATGCCAAGACTGGTTTCTCATTCACTAAATGATAACATAAACCCAACCTTTATGCTTGCCAGTGACTTCTGGAATCCTAGGCATATCCAGATCTGTAAAAGTATAGGTTCATAACAGGGATGTAGTCAGGATTTTCAAATTTGCACTCACAGCTCCCAGACTGCTGCCCAACAAGCCACACCCACATTAACACTGCTGTCCAAGTCACGCCCCCTTCATATTGTTGATCTCTGAACAGGTCACTGGCAAGTATAAGCCAGAGTAGTAATTACTTACACGATGAAACATCATGAACATTTCATTCTAAAAATGCAACTTCCTTGACTCAAAAAACAAAATGCCTTTCCATTTACTCTTGGGTAGAGCAACCAGTTTGCACCCCAAGATTATTCTTCTCACCCTTTGCAGCTCCTTACCCTCATAGTAGCTCATTAGAGCTCCAATAGTGCTACCAAATAAAGGACTGGGAGCCTCTAGGCAACACATGCTCCACAGTGTTCTGGTCTCTAGGTACAGTGCTCCCCTATGTAACACCCAAGCTATGAGCCACAGCTACCTCCCTACTACCTGCATGGGTCACCACGCAATGGCTGCTCACTTTTACAGCCTACACTCACACAAAGCCTTTCGAAATGGTAAACCTTACATTCCCAACAACAAATGCATTTACATTTTGGGTGGACTCAGTCATACTGCCACTGACAATAAATGAAGAAGTATATTCTCTTAACATCTTTCCAGACACTATTGCATGCTAGCCTCTGGCCTATCTTACACATTTCTCAAACTGACATCCTCCTAATTGCAAAACAGTCTATATGTTAGTGTAAAACTGTCAATCCTGTACAGACTAATACTGACATATGAAACTCACAGTATCTATTAGTATTGTGAAATTCTTCTGTATTCTGCCTTTTTATAAGTTTACCCATTTCTGTACTTTATATTTTGCAATGTTGAAAATTTCTCTACTTTATAAATGTATCTAATGTTGCAAATCTCTGTATTTTATAATATGCATTGGAGCGTTTCTCCTTGGGTCTCCACTGAAAATGGGCCACAAGCCCAGCTGGACTAACCCGGTTAACAAACAATAATAAATAAATAAATAAATAAATAAATATATATATATAAAATATCCATGGGAGTCAATCAAGCAAAAACTAAAGCTGTTGAAAGTTACATCCTTACTCTCTTATTTACATTCTGCGAATTTCAAGCTTTTGCTGAAAGGAAATTGGTTAAAGTAACATAACTAGCCTAAGCCTCAGAACCAGTGGGACTGTTCTTGTCCTAAGGTGCTTTTTTTGAGCTTTTTCCAGTCTTATGATTCAGTGATACTCTGAGCAAAATTATCGGAAGGGAAAGAAAAGAAATGCTTATACTTTTTTCCAAGGAAGAAATACGTTTTGCCCAAGACTTAATGTTCAAAGTTGACACGATGCTACCCAATATACTGAGAATACAACTACTTGTAAAGACAAAGCACATCTGCAAATGCAGCCTGCCTCCCATAAAATGAAAGCATAGTCACCTTATGCTGTCACATGCTGAAAGAACAAATGAAGATGCTCATAGGTTTGATTGTGAAAAATGTTTAAGAAATAATTACCACACTCTTCTCTTCTCAGTCTCCTTGTAAACTAGTGTAAGCGATCTTGTGTGCACATGTCTGGGTAGTGCTGGTTTCTGACTATGTTGGTACAGGGAATTAACTGGGGATAGGCTTCCTCTACTAAGCCTGTTTCAAACTTCCACTGTACAGAATAATTTACTGTCCAAACTTTATGCATATTTAAATAGTTACATATACACATTTGCCCCCTTCAGAAATCAGTACAACCCAAAATTCAAAAATAATCCCAATGAGCAGCATAATAAAAGAAAAAGTACTCACTGCATGCTAAAGCAAATATAACTATCAAAAAGCCAAAAACACTCTTGCTAAACTAAACAAGGAAATCTGGATTGTGACTAAATCAACCAAAGCTGGATATGAGGTAAAAATATAACTCAGGTGAAAGATAACCACAAAGCATTTTTAACTGTGTTAGAAATCTCAGAAACAATGATTGGCACTACAGTGAGCTACTAACAAATGACATCACATACTTTTACCAGAAGACACAGCCAAAACACTGGCCAACTAATTCAGCTCAAACTTCACCCCACATTATCCAATATTCTCAGATCAGATAATTGCATCTATAACTCCTTCAAATCTCTCAACAATTTCTCAAGTCACTACCTAAGGCCAAGAACATAATGTTTATTGGGACTGGATAACACACCAGGCTGCCTACTGGTTAGTCTGAAACATGACTTGAACCCCCTACAAGGGCTATTTAATACTAATTTCAAAATAGGTTTGTGCTAAATAAATGAAAGACTACAACAGATATTCCCATGCTTGAAAGTGGGACTTCAATGGGCCCAGGTAATTATAGACACACAAACCTAACCAGTCTCATCTGAGAACCTATGTCAACAATAGATTATCCCTTGATCACCACATATTCACTATTGTAAGGAAATCCTTTTTAATTGTACAGCTTATAGTTAAAGGTATAGCATCCAGATACAGGCACAGTTTATTTATTGACTTGGAAAGTCCAATTAGGACAGAGCCTATTTTCAGTGAAGACCCAGGGAGAAACACTCCAGACACATGTCTTTAGAATGTGGGAGGAAACCTATGCAAATGCAGGGAGAACATGCAAACTCGCACAGAAGGTACCCCAGACATGAATCAAACCAGAGAACCCTCTTGTTGTGAGGTGACAACATTAACCACTGCATCACCCAGTTGTTCCACTCTACTTGGCACTCATTAGGCCAATCACTGAGCATAATGCCCCTTTTGGTATATACCTGTCCAAACACTTGCCACAAGTGGATGCCATCTAACCGTCAAACATTTAGGAATTATTCCAAAGCTAAAGTCATATTACTGAGTTTATCATGGTAAAATTTCCATCCTCCCAAACCATGTGAACTCTGCTACTAATATGAAATTGTTCACAGAAACCCTATACCATCCTGTAAACAGCTGCATTGAGGCAGCTGTACCCACAAGGAATAAGCAGAGAACTAACTTAGATAACAAGTCACCCTGGTAGAATCCCAATATCAACAAGTCGTATAACAAAAGGTAGAAAATCATGGCCTAAACTAGGAAGTGCAATACCCAGCAAGGTGAGAAACCCTCAAACTAAATAAAAAACTCAGAAAACGTATCAAGTCCAGCAAAGCCAAAGTTGAGGTAAAAATAACCTCAAAGGCAATGGATAACCACAAGGCCTTTATCAGCTTTGTCTGCAACCTCAAAGGTAACATGCAACAGTGTACTGAACAAATTGTAAATGGAACCATCTAGAAAGATTCAAGGGATATAGAAAACCAACTGACTGATAAGTTTAGTCCCAATTTTACCCCTTCTCCCCCCCAATACCTTTCAAGAGATACCCTCAACCGTAACTCCCCTGGCTATCACTGGTGAACAAGTCTTCAATGCATTCTACAAGGCAAAGAATACTGCATCAATGGACCCTGATAATATTCTGGGATGCCTCTGGAATAGCATGAAACATGAGCTATCAAGCCCTCTAAAATCACTGTTCAGCATTAGCCTGTTAACTAGCTAAAAGCCTAGTGAATGTAGAACTGCAACAGTTAATCCTCAGCACAAGTACTGACCTGGATAACTACAGAACCATAAGTCTGACTAGTCTTGCATGTAAAGACATGGAAAGAATTATCATGGATATTTTAAATAAGAACTTAGGAAACCTTTATATATCATGATTTGGTTTCATCAAAGACAAATCATGTGTAGTCAACCTTGCGGATTTTTTTTTAAGTGACAAAAAGCGATGGACGAAGGTAAAATGGTACAGACTGCCTATCTTCCCGTGGTCAAATCATTCAACACTATTGTCTATTCAGGAATTGTAAACAAAATCATGAAATTAGGAGTAAACCTATATGGATAGGTATTTATCACAGAGAACACCATTCCTACTGAACAGTCTTTCACACCATGTAAAGCACAGTATTTCTTTTACTCTATTTAAATGTAATCTGGATGTATGGATGGATGGGAAATCTGCAAATTCACCTCCAGCTTAGCACCAATGGCCCTCATGGATATGAGAAATATATAACTACCTCAACATACACTTGCTACCATCTTTGAATATTCCTACATGATAATTAGAATGCACGGCCAAACTTCGGCGCAGTGATGCAGCGGTAGCATTGTCGCCTCACAGCAAGAGGTTCTCCAGTTCAGTTCTCAGCTGGAGTGCCTTCTGTGTGGAGTATGCGTGTCCTCCCTGCATTAGTGTGGATTTCCTCTGGGTGCTCCAGTTTCCTCCCACGTTACAAATATTTTCTCTTCTGGGTGCTTTCCTCCCCACGTTACAAATACATGGGTCTGGAGCATTTCTCCCCAGGCCTCTGCTGAAAATTGGCTTCATTCCAAGTTGGACTTTCCCACTTAACAAATGTTAAAAAGCCTGTCTAGGAACACATTAATTTATACCTTGTCTTGAGAGTTCATCTGCACTGGCATTGCTGACCCCACTACGGTGCTTCACTGTCATGTCATATGCCTGCAACCCTAGGCTCCACCTTAGTAACTTGGCATTTTGTTAGCTGACTCTATGTAGCCATGTTAAGGGATTGTGGTATGTCACCACTGTGAATTTCCTTCCATACAGATAAGGCTGACGTTTTTGCAGTCCCCATACTATGGTTAGACATTCTTTTTCTACAGCAGCATAACATTCCTCCCTGGGTTGGAGTCTATGGCTGGGATATACAACTGGGTGCTCTTCTCCCTCTGAGGAAACTTGGTTGAGTACAGTCCCCACCCCATGGTTTGAAGCATCCACCTGCACAGCAATTTCTTTGCTGAAATCTGGACTGGCTAACGCAGGGAGTCCTCCCAAAGCCACTTTAAGTTCTTTCAATGCCTGCTTGCAAGCTGGGGTCCACATTACCTTATCTGGCCTGTTTTTCCTTGTCACATATGTGAGGGAGCAGCTATTGTACTATAATTGGAAATAAATGTTCTATAGTACCCTGCTGTCCTCAAGAATGCTCTCATCTGCTTTTTGGAAACAGGGGCAGGCCATGCCTGAATAGCTTCCACTTTGTCAAGTTCTGGCCTAATCTTACCACTGCCAATTCTGTATCCCAGGTAGAAGACCTCTGCCTTATCACCTGACACTTACTGGGTTAAATGGTCAGCCCTGTCCTTTGCAGTCTACCCAGGACCTCCCTGACATGCTGAGGCTTCATTATGTTAACATAGTACAATTTGTGCCCCTGCCTCCTGCCTAGCAGGTTTACCATATAATTAATGTCACTGATCTTGCTTACCATTTCAAAGGGTCCTTCCCAAGCTGCCTGCAGATTATTGTGCCTGACAGGAATCAGCATCATAACTTGCTCACCCACAACATACTCTCGGGCTCAAGCATTCCTGTCATACCTGGCCTTCTTCTGCTGTTGAGCTCCTGCTAGGTTCTCCTGGGGCAAGTCCTTGAGCCCCCTAAGACTTGCCCTGAAGTTTAGGACATATGCCACAAAAGACTCCTTGTAGGATTCATACTCATTCTCCCATTCATCACGATTCAAATCTAAAGGAACTCTCACCCTCTGCCAATACAGCAACTCAAAAGGTGAAAAACTTGTGGATTCCTGGAGTACCTCTCTGTATGCAAACAGTTGATGGAGCAAATATTTGTCCCACTCTCTCTTAAACTGGTCTTCAGATGCCCATAGCATGGTCTTTATGGTAGAGTTTAACCTCTCCACAATACTATTAGTCTGGGGATGGTAGGGGGTAGTCTTTAGGTGCTTCACCCCACATCTCTTCCACAGACAAGCCATGAAATTGGCACCTCTGTCAGTTAGTATTTTTCTCGGGAAACCTACCCTACTGAAAATCTCTAACAAAGCATTTTCCACCTTCTCTGCCTCGATGGAGGACAGAGACACTGTCTCAGGGTATCTAATAGCAGTGATATACTTCTTCCCTGTGGAAATTGGGGTACTCAGAGGCCCTACAATATCCATACCTACCCTCTGAAATGGCTCCTCTATCACAGGCAAAAGCATTAATGGAGCTTTGACCTTGTCCCCTGCCTTGCCTACCTTTTGGCACTGCTCACAGGTCCTGCAGTACCCTGTTATATCATTTGCAATCCCAGGCCAATAAATGTTCTGCATAATGCATCACTTGGTATGCTTTATGCTCATATGACCTGCAAAGGAGCGTCATGGGCAATGTCTAGAAGAGTCAGATAGTAGGCTCTGGGCACTACCAGCCACTGTATTACCTCACCCTCTAGCCCTCCCTCAGGGGTCCACTCTCTGTACAATAACCCTTTGTTCCAGTATACAGACTCCCCTTTTCCTTAAGCATCAGGTGCCTCCTTGGCTACCTCCCTCAGGCTTTGTAAAGTAGGATCTGAAAGCTGAGCTCTATCTTTGTAACCATTCCCAGCTGTCCTTCTACAGGAAGCCTGGTATCTTCTGAAAGTAGTGCCTCACTGTCAACCTGGGTACTACCACTCACCTCTGTCCTTGCAATCACCCTGTCCATGGGAACATCAGTACCTACCAGCAGCTGTGGCTCACTGCTACAAGGTATCTTCCTCCCTGAAATAGCCACATCACAAGCCCCAGATTCAGGTATGGGGTCTGTCTGGGTCTCCTGCAGCCTACCGGACCTACATGCCTGTCTCCAAGCCTGACTGTGTATAACTGTATGCACACAAAGTACTGCATTATCAAAATCATTCATTGTCAAAACATCTGCAGGAATATCTTCAAACACAACTACCTGCTTGCTTCCTTTTGCACCTTCTCAGTCAAGGTGAATCCTGACCAAAGGTATTTGGAATGTGATCCCTTCTATAGCTTTGAATGGAGTGGACTGCCCAAGCCAGTACTTCTCCTCTTTAAACACTGCAGACTTCAAATAGTTATGTCAGAGGCTGTGTGTCTCTCTTAGCAGTGGCCTATCATCGATCCACTAAGACAGCATAAAACTCTGGTGATAGTTTGGTACCCCTGTTGTCTCCAGGCAACTTACTATGGGCACCCTGTTATTCCCATTTGCTGTCTCACTCACCTTTTGTTCCCCACCTTGCTTCAGTGGACATTTGTATGCTACATGGCTCCTCTGGTTACATTTAAAACATCTAACCTCTGATCCAGGTTGTGTACCTGAACTAGTGGCTTCCTCTGTTACTGATAGACTCTGTTGGGGTGATTTAGGCTGCCCACCATGGGTTCCCTTATATCCATGTGCAGCTTTGGGTATCCCCTTCTTGTGCAGTGATGCCCTGCTTGCTAAGTAGAGATCCCCTTTTCTCCCCAGCTTATCTGCAGAGTTACTGCCCCAGTCTGCCAACCAGATTCTGATGTCCTCAGGCAAAGTACTAAGGACTTGTTCCCTCACCAAAAGGTTTGCCAGTCTTTCAAAAGTGATAATCTGCCACCCACTCACTCACTCACTCACTCACTCACTCACTCACTCACTCACTCACTTATGAATGTAAGTGTTTAAGTTAGCAATATAATCACATACACTTTCATTTACTTGCTTCTGTGCTCACAAAACTTGTTTCTGTAAGCCCCAGTTCTTAAATTATAACAGTTAAATAAACATTGGTCACTCTATCATAGTTTAAACAATCAGTATCAGACAATTTTGAAACAGCAGTTAAAGCTTTGCCATGGGGTAAGGGCATCAGGAACCATACCTAGAGCTCTTGGTCAACATTATACTATTTAAATACTCTTCCAAATATATGAATAAAACTATCAAAGTCATCCCCCCTCTGAAAATTGTGGAAGAAATTTACTGACCTTTATTGCTTCTGGGGTCTGATTATTCCCTTCCCAATGCCCTCCATGACCCTGATGAAGAGTCAACATCTTCTTCTCATGTTATTTCTGCTTCTGTTTTTCTTCAGCCTCCAATTGCCACAGTCTCTCATTTTCGTCACTCTCCAAATGCCGTAGTCTCTCTTCAGCTGATGCTGCTTCTCCTTTTCTTTAGCCTCCAAATACTGCAGCTTCTCTTTGGTCTCCAAATGTTTGGCCTCCAGTTCAAGTCTTTTTAACTCCAGATAGATTTTTAAGTCTTCTGAGGAAAAGGTGAACTGTCCTGTCTCAGAAGACTGCTCATCCACAACACCAGACTTGTTGTCCTCCTGGCCACTGCAGTTGTGATTAAGGCTGAAATCATTTCCTCTTTAGTCCTGTTAGCATGTATCAGTCTTTTGGCTTCACACATCCTGGCCAACTGATTCTTTGTCAACTTATCATAATCCTCTGCTGACATCTTTGCCTGCTTTCTCTGACTAAACCAAACTAACAAAAATAAATAAAACTGTTGTGAAAATGAAACCTTGAATGCGTACCTTGTGCCTGTTGAGAGTATACACACCTTCAGTGACAAATGCCCACAGGCAACTGAAGTTCATTTAATATCCTACCTCTCTGCCACCAATATGTGATGACCTTTCTTCATCCTGGGCCAGTAATCAAGGAGCCTCAATCCTCACCACTGACAGCAGTGAGAGATGGTTACTAAAAATAGGAACGGATTTACACATATTTTAAATGTAGCTCTCTGCATCAAGCACAATTTCCACAGTGAACATGCTCCGGATGTGGGATTGGATTCTCTGTCTCTCCAGATCCCAAACAAGACTCACTTTGGAGCACTGTGTCTCAGTTCCAAGTAGCTGATACACCCACACCTGGGTATTTGATTTTCACACACACACACACACACACACACACACACACACACACACACACACACACACACACACACACACACACACACACACACAAAACACTGCTGGGTAAGGCTAGCATAGATTTACCAACTGTACCTCTTTCTGTCCAGACTGTAAGGTAACTATGCTGCCACCAGTCAACCACTCTCAGGCTCTTACAAGGGTACCCAGTTATACTGAGTAAAATCCATACTAACATAAATGGAGAAGTGTAACCAAAGCAGCCAGGATTTTCAGAGTGGCCAAGGTGTCACTAAAATAAGCACAAGTACTCTCAAGACATTAAAAGTATTCTCTAAAAAACAGCCACAATGAAAGGTATAAAAATATGTAGTTGTTGTGTCTTTCGGCTTTTCCCGGTTAGGGGTCACCACAACGGAACTCTGGTCTGCTAATTATTGGCAGTAGATTTTTACCTGCCGAGTTGCAGGCCCTGATGCACAACCTTCAATGAAGGTACGCCCATTCATGCATGTCTCCACACAGAAGACGCTCTAGCTGTGAATTGAACAGGACAACATCTTACTGTGAGGCGACAGCGCTACCGCAGCACCACCACCGCTAAAATAGAAAACATGAGAATACTATTTAAGTACAATAAACACCAGAGATTCAATCATAGGAAAAGTAAAAATAACAAAGCTAGAGAGATTCAAACAGATGCAGAAAAAAGCACTACATAACTAATCTCACTATAATTCCTGACTGTCTAAAGAATAACTGTTCCCTAGCTAACTTAATTCATACAGAAAGACAAGATAGGATGCTGAGATGCTTACTTCCACAAGGCAAGGTGATGAGCTTCTAACAGACTGAACTGAAAACAACTGAACTAACTCAACTGACTGTCATAGGTTTTTCTATCAGGTTCCAAAGAAAACAAAACAAGCTGCTGGGAGAGTTCCACCCACTCAGTGTTGGTTATAGAATAACATCACATTTGATCACCTGACTCTGGTACAGTACACATTCAAAGCCTTGCCAAGATCTGCTGCAGCATACAAAATCAGCAGAACAACCTCAACAATTTCTACTCTTCCCTTCCAGAATTCTTTGTTTAAACATAAACACTTAATCAGTTATAATAACACTGTTGATACATTATTAACACAAGTATCTGTACAAGTCAGTGTGATAGTCAAATGACACAAAACCATTTACGAAACTCCAGCTAACTCTGCTGGCATATACCATACGTGCACTGCCCCATTCTCCCTGGCATAGATGGTAATACCTCATGTCATCACAATAACTTCATGAATTTTTACAAGAAACAGAACCAAAACATTATGCAAAACTATGTGCATTGCCCTCCCAGCAGCAGCCCCCTCCCCAGCCATTCCTTGGCTATTTCTCCCCATTTACCATAAACACTGTTCAAACTTGTCAGCATACATACTGTTTTTTTATTTACTTCTACAATGATTACAGATATTGAAATGGAATGTCATGAACACTGATAGCCAAAACAATACAGTCTCACAATGAAAACAGACTTAACATGAGCAGTAAACATCTCTGTCTTTGAAACTCACATTTATTGAAACAGCACAAAAACACACATTCAAAGAATATATCATCTGGCCAGTAGAGGATTAAGTTTACCTTTGGGCTGTTTTTAAACCATAGGCTCCTTGCACACATTTATAGGGCCATACATACATGTATGTGTTCTTTGATTCACCTTCCTGATTGTATTAAATTATATTCCGTATATAAAACAGCACCACTTGTTAGAATGGTGTTTTAAATTTGTAGTTATGGCCATTATTTTAGTAAGCAATGAAACAAAATGCATTAACCAATAATGACAAAAATACCTATTTCAGAAAATTTCAACCGTAAAAGGCCACTCAGACTTCTATCATTACAATCTACCAATATTTGTTAATAAGCAGGATCTCTGCAGAAGTAAAAATCATCCAAACAATTCCACATTAGAGATATTTGTAACTAATAAAGAGGTTTCTACTGGCATACAACTTTACATTTCAATGTTTTTCATGTACAAATTCAGTGCTTGCTACCATTAAAGAATTAATTGCCTCTGTTGCATTAAAAATGGTAAGCTGGTAATACTGCAATAGAGAATGACTGACAAACCAACAAAAAGTCATATTTACTAGGCATCTCATACAAAGGGGGACACACTCAGAGTGTAGAACCCCTATCCCTCCCTTAAAATGCACCAAATAATCAGCAATCAAAATGGCACTGCAGTATCAGCACTCCATCTACATGGTGTGGGTATAGAATCCACAGCCTTCTGCAGTAAAGGCAATTATGCTACTAACCCTGCTTTCAAATTCTACAACACAAACAATGACTGCCATTTGATAAACAAAACAGTTAATTGCACATTGAAAACAGACTTAGCATGAGCAGCAGTAAACTTATCTTCCCTTGATACAATTCCATGAAAATGAAACCCTTGAAAATGCACTGAAACTGAAAATGTACTAAAACTGAAACTCACAATTCTGTTGGCAGTCTAGCAGTTTGTGTAAAAGGATTCAGGCTCTTGCATCCACTGGAGCTCACAAGTCCTTCAACAGTCTGGAAGTTAATGTACACGATTCAGGCTTTTGTCTCCAGTGAAACTCACAATTCCTTCAGCAGTCTGGTAGTTGGTATAGAGGATTCAAGCTCTTGTGTCCTGTAACCCCTTAACTTGGGCATTGCATACCATATATCCATACCTCTCAACCTCTTTGCATAAGAAATCTGGACAAAGCCTGAAAAGGGGGGGGGGCAAAGGCCCCTAAATAAGGACAGATTTTAAATATTGCTCTTACAGACTTAGAAAGTTGCTAGAATAACAGTATTTGTCTTAGCATACATTTTCCAAAGGTAATAAGTCTGAAACACAAATGTATGCCATTAGTTATTTTAATTCTCAGTGATTTGCCAGAAAACCACAAATAGTTTTAAATATTGTTCATTTTAACGTACAAAGTTGCTAGAATAACAGGATTTGTGGTAGCATGTATTTCTCTGAAGGATATGAAGTCTGAAACTCAAATATATGTCATTACTTAGTGACTTCATTCCTCTGTGATTTGCCAGAAAACCACAAATTTTATGAGAAACAGACCAAAACTGTGACGCTAAATCTGGACAGTTGAGAGGTATGTTAAACACACACACACACACACACACACACACACACACACACACACACACACACACACACACCCCTACCTTCTAACACATAGCGACACACACACCCTCTCTTCATACATCAACAAACGACTAGTTTAAATTCCATACACACACCTACTCTCACAGAGCAGCACACACACCAACTCTTTCACAAAGCAATACACACACTTAATCTCTTATACAAACAGAATGGCTAGTTCAAATTACATACAGTCACGCAATTTCTCTCTCATACAGAAATGAATGGAACTGCTAGTGTAAATTACACACACACACACACACACACACACACACACACACACACACACACACACACACACACACACACACACACACACACACACACACACATACACCACTTATTTACTTACCTTCTCTCAACAGACTAGCTATTTTAAATTCTGCGCAGGAGTGCAAAATAGGTTTACATCCACATTAGCATGCATGTAACGCATGCATGGTCCTCCTTAAAGGAGAAGAGTGCCACCATGGAGAGAATTATTTTTTTTTAATTGTTGGCCAAGTTGCAGCTGTAAAAGTGTGAGGGTGCTCACCCTCCACACCCTATGGTTTCAGTGCCCTTGTCTTTAGCTTTCTCTCCTGGATCCTAGGGCTTGCCTTGTGCTACCCCCTCACACAAACACTGTACTGAAGTGTGTATAGTGAGTATGCCCCCTGACGTCCTTGGTTCATAAGTTCATAGCTTGTTACTAGACTAATGACCATTAGGCCCCTTACAAGCCTAGCTGTGCACCCCAAACACGTTAGTCTATAAGGGGGGACATGTTAGTAGGGATGTAACTAAGGGATTGGTGGGGGGATTATTAGGATAATACATTTCTTATTGATAAACTCTGTAAATAAGTTACATGGGATCCAGACTGGTAGTAAATTTACATTTTCCCATCTATTTGTCAAGGATTCATTTGAATAGGGTCAGGGATGAACTCTGTTTTATGTGGATGGGGAGCCTATTCAATAGTGCAGGGAACCTTTGGGACACATATCCTTCTCTCCAACACATTCTGTTTATGACAAGTACAGATCCCTGGATTTAATGTTTCTGCTGCTGCTGTTTGTTTTACACATATGCAACAGATTCACATGGGGTGGATCTGAGGAAGTAATTCATGGAAAAATCCCTTTCATCAGACTGTAGGAGACTGAATACAGAGACAGACCCTTTAGGCAATCAGTGTAGGACAGGGTATTCATGCCCTGACTTCTGGTGAGAAACCTTTGTGGGTGTTCCAACTGTTGCAAGTGTCTGGTTAGGTACATGCCAAAGGGACATTATACTCAATGATAGGTCTGATAAGGGCCAAGTAGAGTGGTACTTTAACTACCTTGGACCCTGATGCCATACCTTTAATTAATTATAAGTTGGGTAACACAGAATGATTTTCTTACTATCTTAGCTGCATGTTGGTCAAAGGACAGATTGCTATCTACATGTGTTCCCAGATCCCTTACTACTGGGTCCACTCTTAGGGGTGTTTTATCAATAGAATAATTAACTTGGGTTGACAGATTCCCAAAGGGCATTAGAATGCATTGTTGGCATTGAGTTTTAAGCCTTGACTTTAGCACAGTCATTTGTCCGTGTTAAACCCTCTTCTAAGATGTTGGTGTCTTGGGGGAATCTATAATAGCTCCCAATTTAGTAATCTGCGAACTTGGTGAGCCAGAGGCCTTGAATGTTAGCCTTGACTTCTGAGAATTAGATACCATGCAGGAGTGGGCCCAGCACAGAGTCCTGAGGTACTCCACTGTTGACTGCTCTCTTGGTGGAGGTGGTCTCACCAGTCCTGACCTCTTGAGTCTTGTCTGTGAGCTAGCTAGCAATCTAGCAAGTTGTGGAGGGATTTATGCCTAGCTCAGAGAGAGTGTCAATGATGCCTGCATGGAGTATTGTATTGAATGCCTTGGCCAGGTCAAGATATGAAGTATGTAATGTTTTACCTTTACCCATTGCCTTGGTGATCCTCTCAAAGAAGTCTAACAGGTTAACTCTCTCATGCCTATAGTGCCTGTTTGTAGTCATCCATTTAACTCCATTAGCTCCTTATGTCATCCCAATCTGTTTTAGAACTGGTTTCTTTAACTAAATGATTTACCAGTTAAAAAAAGAAAGGACAGGGATTTATTAACAAAAGGACTCTAATATTTTTAATCTAGGATGTCCTGCAGTGGAGTAAATTAACCACCATTTGCCACTTATTATTCATATTTTCATATTACAAATCATACTTTCATAACTGAGAGATCTACATGCTGTTGAGGGATATGGTATGAGATACTATGCTAAGAGACAGGAAAATTCATTGTTAAAGTCCATTTATATCACTCTGTACTTGAGATATTGCTAGCTGTTTGTTAGTAATTATGAAAATAAACAATATTTCCATATGTAATTAGTATTTTAAAACCCAAGTGACTTACAAACTGCTACATGGCATCGGGTGAAACCTTAGATGTTGTTGAAGAAAACTGTATTTGATATTTGCACTTTAAGTTGCATATCTATTCAGTGTTATATTGCTAATTATACAATTAAACTTATGTTTTCATATTTCTGCAAATATCTAAATAAACATGCATTCAGAGAAGAATTTATTGCTGTCATGTGAAAGCATATGTCTGGCTAACCAAAATGTTCTAATATATATCTATGTTGTGCATTTTCCAAGATATAGCAATTTGTTCATGAAAGTTTAGCAGAAAATATAATTCTGGGTTTGTGTGAATTAATAATACATTATGCTATTTATGAAAATGCTATGCACTGACTATTATCACCGCAAAGGGCACTTCTTAGTGATAACATTGCTATTTCTACAGTTTTAATAGCTTTCATTGTTAATAAAATATTTACATTTGTTTATCTTATGTTTTTGAAGTTGATTTTCAGAACATGCTCTGGAATGCAAGGATGTTTGCAGGCTGCTGGAGGTGTGACATTCCACACCATATAAGTGTTAATGAGTTAAGCAGGCATAACCTTCTTTAACAAAGGCAAATTGGGATGAGTTCACTGTCTGGAGGTTACACATGTCCTTGTTATCATTTCCATGATAATTCATTCCATGGCTTTGCATATTAGGCTTGTTAGGCTGATGGGCCTGTAGTTCCATGGGTTGGTTGGAGTTCCGCCCTTGTGTAGGGAAATGACTGTTGCGGTCCTCCAGTCACTTGTAATATAGCCTGTTTTGAGGCTTTAGTTGAAGAATGCCTCAAGTGGTCCTGATAGGTTACATTTTAGAGTGTTCAGGAGGCAACTGGGGATCTTGTCTGGACCTAGAAAGACAGTGTTCTTTGTTTTAACGATAGCTGCCAGCATCTGGTCCCTAATAACAGTGGGAGAAATATGTTGGAGGGGATTTTACCTGGAGGTGCTAGGGGGAGTAGGGGGCTGAAGTTTGAGCTGAACTTATTAGGCAATAGATTTGCTATATCACCCTGACTGGTGAAGGTGGTACCATTCACAACCATTTCAGCACACTATGTGTTGCCTTTAAGGTTCCAGACACAGCTGAAGAAGGCCTTGTTATTGTCCATAGCCTGTGATGCTATCCTGATATCATAGCTGGCCTTGTTAGACTTAATAAGACCTCTTAGTTTTAGTGTAGTTGTATATGTATCAGGAAGAGCACTTGTCTTTAAGGGAGTTGCTCTTCCTGATTTTGGCCTTCAATTTTTTTTTCTTTTATTATGTACCCTGTTTAGGTAAGGACTCCACTACTGGGGTTTGTTTTTAGTATTTGTTTTGGATTTACATTCGGTAGGTATGGCAGCCTCTATGCAGCCATTCACGTTTGTATAGGGACTCTGTGGTCTTGGGTTTAAAGAAGCCCTGAATTTTAACAAACTATCACTTGTTAGGATGAAGTTTGCCTTAGAATAATTGTTAACTGTTATTGGTTTAGCTGGGCTTTTTGGGTTGATTTTTACTTGAAAGGAGACAACTTTGTTATCCAGCCTCACTATCGAGGATGTGACACAGAGGAGGGTGCAGTGCTCTCCCATGTTGGTGAGTACCAGATCCAGTATGTTTGATCCCTCTGGTTGGAGTGTGCACTATCTGTTCCAATGTGTTTGTGTTAATAAAGTTCAGAAAGCATTGGGCATCTGAGTTTGAGGCAGTGTAAGTTTCCTTGTCAATAAAAGGGTAGTAAAAATCACCCTTGAATATGGTGTTTGGTTGGATGGTGAGTGACTGTAGTAGGTTTAGGTAAGAATCATGAGACTCTAGGGGCGTAAATGGTGAGCTGTAGCTAGCCATGATATGATTAGGGACCTTATTTATGGCGACTTGCATGTGGATGAGCTCTATGGTATCATCCTGTTTAACCAACCTGGTGGTAAGTTTCTTGATAATGTAGCTTGAGACACTTCCTTCTTTGACCTTAGTCTGTACTGTTGTTGGTCTAAATATGTGGAAGGCACTGTATCCTTGCACAGATGGAGTACTTTCTATGGCTTTAAACCAAGTCTCAGATGTGGCACAGATGTCTACATTTTCCAGAGTGAGGAGAACTTGATAGTGTGGATTTTTTTGTCTAGAGTCCTAGCATTGAACAATAGCACTTTAAGACTACTTGGAGACTTTTTCATTATGTTGGTAGTTTTGTCTTTTTGGCATGGCCTAAAACAGGCTCTAAGGGGTGGATAAAGTTTTAGCAAATATCTGAAAGCCTATGGATGACAGATGCAGTCCATTCTTGGCAAAGCAACATGATCTGTTGACAATGTCCCCCCATGATGGCAGATATTGGATCCCCTGGAGTGATACCAAAAACCAAGCCAATTATTAAAATCAATCATTTTATGTTCATACTGTGGCATTCTTGGTGAAGGTAGAATGCTGCTCAATGCAAGGTTAATACCTGTCTGTAAAACATATTCTGAGAGATCCATTATGTGTCTTTTCTTACAGTTCCTGTCCATTAAATGTAGATCATTTTACTTGCCCAGTGAGCTGAATGAGGTCAGTGTAGCAGTGGTGTATGTCCCACCTGGTGCTAATACCACTGTGGCTCTAAATAAACTATGCAATCACATGGGTGAGCTGCAGAGCAAATATCCTGATTCCTGACTTTGTACACGTCGCAGTGCTGACTTTAATTAAGCTGATCAGAAAGAAGTACTTCCACTCTACCATCAGTATATGGACATTTCTACAGGGGGTGATAATATCCTGGACAAGGTGTACATAAACTTAAAGAAAGCTTATAAGGCAGTGCAACTTCCACAAATGGGAACTCTGACCATTATATCATCTTGCTATTGCCAGTTAATAAACCTGCACTGGTTAGAGAGAAACCTACAAAGAGACAAATCAGGGTATGACCCGAGGGAGCTATGGAGGCCCTCCATGACTGCTTTGAAAGAACCAACTGGAATATGTTCAAGGAGGCAGCCACAGTGAATCAGCATCTGAACATTGATGAATACACTGCGGTAGTGATGGCATACATTTCAAACTGCATTGATGGGGTAAAAAATACCAAGAATATCATTATTGGAGTTAACCAGAAGCCACAGCTCACCCCTAAGGTATATGAGCTTCTGTAGGAGAGAAATGTGGCTTAAAGGGCTAAGGACAAAGCAGCCTTAAGTGTAGCAAGAGGTAATCTGAGGAGGGGTATAAGGGAGGCTAAGAAGGAGTATGGGAGAGAGGTACAGAGTCACTTTGAAGACATGAAGGATGTAAGGAGACTATGGCAAGGCATACAGGAGATCACTGACTGCAAAATCAGGTCAGCACAGTGTGAGGACATCATCAAATTCCTGGTCAGTTTGAACATCTTCTTTGGTAGATTTGAGGAAAGAAACAACAGGCTAGCACTAAAGCTATGCACTGATGAGAAGGATGCAGTAATCAGCCTCAGCACAAAGGACATAAGAAGAAAGTTAAGGACAGTGAGCCCCAGGAAGGCTGCTGGCTGAGACAACATACTGGGAAAGGTGTTAAAGGGTTGTGCTGATCAACTATGCACAGTGCTCAAGGAAATATTTAACACCTCTCTTGTCATGGCAAAAGTACCCTCATGCTACAAGGAAACTAACATCAGTCCACTACCTAAGAAATCCACTCCCTCCAGTCCTAACAACTACAAACCACTCATTCTGACATCCACTGTTATGAAATGTTTTGAGTGGCTGATCAAAAAGCATCTTTTATCATGCCTACCTCCTGATTTTGACCATCTACAATTTGTGCACAGAGCTAACAGATCCACAGCTGATGCCATATTAATAGCACTACACATCTCCACTGAGCATTTAGTGGGCAAAGACAACTATGAGAGGATGCTGTTCACAGACTTCAGCTCTGCATTTAATATGGTGGTACTGATGCAGCTGACAGAACAACTGGCACATTTAGGACTCAGTAAACATCTTTGTAACTGGATATCCTGGAGTTCCTGATTGAGAGACAACAGAGCCAAAGGTGCCAGAAGCTGTTGAAGGCTTGGGGGGGGGGGGCAGAGGGTGAGAGGGGCACTTAGTGATCTAAAAAGGGCAATTTTTATAACTATTTACTACCACAACATAGGTTCACTTGGAGGACTTTTTAAGCTTAGCCAATTCCGTTTTAGTGCTTGATTCTTGAATTAACATTTTCTGATTGGTCTTACCTATCCCATGGCTGGTAATTGTATATTAGCCCTAGTGAGAATAACTGTGATAATTCCATAGATAATTTGAGGGGACACATATAAGGAATGCAGCATTTAGGAACTGCCTCTATCCATTAGTGGCATGAGGGGCAATCCTGAAGTACATTTTCTATTGCCCATCCTTAAATCTAAGTTGCATTTCTGGATTTTATTTTTTTACATTTTATAGCACAATGCACAAACACTAACAGATATTTGCTAAACAAAGCAATGCTGTCTCACAATGAAAATTGACTTGGCATTAAAACTTCTCTTCTCTTGAAACTCACATTCATTGAAACAGCATTAAAACCCACACCACATCCAAAGAAAATGCATTTGGCCAGTGGTGGATAAAGATTACCTTTGGGCTGCTTTGAGCTGCCAGAGGCCCCTTGTGCACAAAACAAGAAGCATACATGCGTTATTTGATACACTTTCCTGACTTTATTAAATTATATTCCTTGCATAATGCACCACACTTGTTAGACTTAAGTTAGAGCGCATTTTAAATTTATTGTTTGAACATTTTTCCAGTAGGCAATGAAGCAAAATGCACGCACCAATAATGACTGCTCTATTCAGAACATTTCCATGATAACAGTCTACTTCTACACACAATATTTATTTTATGTATATATATATATATATATATATATATGTATATATATGGTTTACATGCATTTGGTCATACAGCCAGATGTCGAACACAACATGTTAGACAGCAGAACGACGGTTCCACATAATTGTGAGCACAATTATGTCAAAATGCCAAACACCCCCCTTTCGGACCCATGGTAGCTCTTGTTTAGGTGGTAGAGCGGTAGGAAATGTTGAATTCTGAATTTTGTTTGACATTCCAACCATTTGACACCTAACTTTTCGACATGCAAGTTTGAAGAAAACCCTGTTCGACATTTGGCTGTATGACCAAATGCATGTAAACTATATATATATATATATATATATATATATATATATATATATATATATATATATATATATATATATATATATATCTAAAAAAATACAAATACAGAATCACAGTAGTGTAAGCCATAGGCATGTTGCACAGCTTCTCACACTTATTTTCAACTGGGGGGGCAAAAGGACAAACACCAAGGACACCTTTTAAACATTGCTTGTATAATTTTGGAAACTTGCTTGCATAAAATGTTGTGTTACCACTGTACATTTCACTGCCAAGTCTTGAACCTAGAACCCTGTGCACTACAGTCAAAGCAACATACCACTATGCCAAATCAGCTGTTTCTTGAACAAGAGGAAGACTGAAACTTAAATGGCTATCATTTAGTGAATTCAGTTCTCATCATAGCTCTCAGCCTCTTAGCACACAACACCTAACGTATTTTATAATTACAATATAATACATTTTTTGCGGGCAATGCAAATTAAACAATGGCTGACTTTCATCACTGGTTTCAACTAAATCTTACCACCACGAGCAAACCCTTCATTAACCAGACACAGCCATTTTAACAGCGTATGAGTAAACCAGCATTTAAATCTATGATAGAAGGTAGTTGGCTGTGCAGTCTCAGCATGCTAAGGATTAACACAGTGAGATGTGCATTATTTTAAATCTTTTATGGTATTAAATGATTTTTCAGCTGGTATAAGAACATTTAACTGAAGATCAGCATATCTAACTTTTGACCATTGCAGGATGGCAGTTGTGTCTATTATGGAAATTTTGAATAAGACATGTATGATTGAACACTCTATGACTAAAGTGGTTAAAAAAATGATCAGACTATGAAAATTTTAATTTAAGTTGAAAAATTCATACTTTCAGTCAGCCTGGCATTTAAAACCAAAGTAAGCAATGCATCTTCACACATATAGTCCAAGAAAAAAGTTAATCTTCAGCATTGAAGAAACTCCAGCTGTACTCGGTTGCATACCGCCTATTCAGAGGTGATTTCTGCCTAACATACAAGGTCATGTCCAACCCAGAATTGATGGACATGCTCCACCTAAAGAAAACCATATCCCTTGAGCCACACACTCCAAGGATCTAAACCTCACCACAACAATAAATAGAACATGCTGGAGGGATAGATTCCTGTCCCAGAGACTTCCCATGCTCTCGAACAAGATTCCAGTCTACATTAGGCAGAGCTCCTTGCTAACCCTCTTCAAGAGAAACCTTGACGAGTGGATGGGAAACAGAAAGTTTACCCCAGGGATCACTTCAATGGCTCTGCTGTACAGTGGCACAGGGAACTAATCTAAGGGGACGGCGAAAGCCAACACATTCCAGCTAGGCTTATAAATGCCTTTGCGCAGATAGCCTAGTACCTACCTATGAACCTATGAACCTATTAGGAAAGTTGAACACTCCCAGTAAAACCTGGTGTTTTTGATTAAAAAATTACATTATTTCTAGTATATAGGGAGTTTTGCGGCTGCAATTAAACTTGTAGAACACTTTCTGTCTACTACCCCTTATATTTATCTCAGTCACTCACTCACTTGCTCATTCTGTTTCTCTCTCTTTCTTTCTGTATCTCTAAAAAACAGAAGTACACACACATACTCTGCTGCAGCAGACAGTACCTTCTGAATCCATGGCTTGGCTCTGCAGTTGAATAAAGACATCCGTGGCTCTGCATTTGGAAGAAAGTAAATCCTTCTGCCCGAATGGCAGTCCATAAAGAATAAAGAAATCCACCTGCCTGAATGGCATAGTGCATAACAATAAGTAAATCCTTCTGCGACATATTCAAACAGGCACGCAGCATGCTGGCGGAATTGTGCACTTGATGGGATGGTTGAGACGTCTCAAGTGCTGCAAAAGTGGGGGGGACACCCCTCCCCCCTCACTCTATGGTTCCGGTGCTCATGAACAGAGCATGTGGTCAGGTAAGAACACATCAAAGTGCATCACAATTAGCACCGGGGTTTCACAGGTTTGTGTTCTTAGTCCACTGTTAGTCACCATCCTCACCCATGACTGCTATGCTAAGCATAAGTCCAACCATATCATCAAGTTTGCTGATGACACCACAGTTGTTGGGTTCATCACAAAGGAGGATGAAAGGGCGTACAGAGAGGAGGTGGCATCTCTGATCAGTTGGTATGAGGGGAACAACCTAACCTGAATGTAAGCAAGACCAAATAGATTATCATTGACTTCAAGAAAAAGAGAACAAGCAACACAGTGCTCAGGATCAGTGGTGAGAGTGTGGAGAGGGCTAAGAGTATGAAATTCCTGGGTGTACACATATCAGAAGATCTCTCGTGGTTGGGAAACACTAGCCAACTGGTCAAGAAAGCGCACCAATGCCTCCACTTTTTAAGAAGGCTGAAAATAAAGCTAAGCTTCCTCCTCATAGTCTTTCCACCTTCTATAGAGGTGCAATATAGAGCATTCTCTCCTGCAACTTCACAGTGTGGTTTGGAATATGCACAGTTACTGAAAGGAAGGCGCTGCACAGAGTATTGAGAGTTGCAGAGAAGGCAACAGGTTCCAATCTTCCATCGATACAACATCTTTATTCTGCAAGAACCATCTGAAAGGCCTCCAAAATAATACAGGACAACACGCATCCTGCACATGGACTGTTTAAGCATCAGGCATCGGGCAGAAGTATCTCAGCATCTGCTGCAGGACTACAAGATTCAATAACGGTTTTTACTCTACAGTGATTAGACTTCTGAACTTGGGCACTAGTCCTAGGAGTCTGGACACGTAAGTACATTTTTATTTATTTGTGCAATATATACTTACATATATTCCAAGTAAGTGCAATATTTATTTATTATAGCCATAGTCAGTATTATTTAACTCACTCAAGTGCAATATTAGACAAATAACTTTGGCATTTCAATCCATAGTGTGTTTGTATTACTTTAAATAGGGTAGTTAATTTAACTCAGGGGAGGGTATTACTTTCGTATATGAGTGTTGCTGAATGTGTCTGCTCTTTCTAGCATGTATTGGGAGTAGTTTTGTATTTGTTAGTTATGTTTATTCCTCTACTTGTATGTGTTGTTTCACTTTCCTTTGTAATCTCAAGAAATGAGCTGATGCATGAAATTTCGTTTAGGCTACATGTGTGTAATTCTAAATGACAATAAAATTTGGTTTGACTTTGACTTTTGAATTCATATAATCCAGCGAGTTATGCCTCAGGTTATTTACACCCACATGGACTATCATATTATCATATTGATACCTGGGGTGCAGTGACTTGAGTGCGTGCATAATGTTGTGGATCCTGTCTCCAGATAGGCAACTGACCGTTATCTTCTCTTTGTCTAAACTGGTTAGTGGAGCATCTGTGTATTGTAGAATAGTGTCTGCAATGACAAGAGTATTAAGTAAAATATATGCTTGCCTTATGGGCTTTGCTCTTGGGGAACCACCGGGTATAGACTTATGTGAGATGTTCGGTGTTGCTTGTGTTTTAGTGATTGCTGAAGGGCAGTGTTGCAGTAGGTTGGCTTTGGAGGTATTTGAAATTTGGGAAGGTTTCTTTTAAGCACCTCAGTGTAACACAATCTGTGTGTTTGTGTGTGTGTGTGTGTGTGTGTGTGTGTGTGTGTGTGTGTGTGTGTGTGTGTGTGTGTGTGTGTGTGTGTGTGTGTGTGTGTGTGTGTGATGAGAGGTATATGTGAGGGAAGTAGTTTATTCTTCACAACCTTGTTGGTATGTGAGATTGTTGCCTTCAAGGAAATTGTGTATTTACATCTCTCACATATTGTTTTATTTTCTTTAATGACTAACTGGTTGTTTGAGAACATGAGACAATTGCTACATTGCCTTAGGATGCCTAAATCTACCAAGCTGGGCACAGACACATTGGGAAATTGCATATTCATGTTGCTTGGTCCTGTAATAGGGTGGCCTGTTTAGTGTTTACAGTTAATAATTGGGTTTTAACAGGAGTTACCTAGGGTATTTTTGGGGTTAAGGGCAAGATGTTATATAGGTTCATAGGTTCATAGGTTGGTACTAGACTATCGGCCCTAGGGCCTATACAAGCCTAGCCATAACAATTCCCTGGCTATTTCTTCCCACACTATTTACTTCCCCGGACCCCTGTCTAGCAGGGTGGCTGATGTGATCCCCGGGGTGAATTTCCTTTCTCCCATCCAATAATCAAGGTTCCTTTAAGAGGGCCAAAGAGGCGCTCTGCTTGACATGTATAGGCAGACTATTCCAGAGTCCAGGGAGTCTCTGGGTCTAGTGCTAGGATATGGTTGTGTTATTTTATACGCTAACTAGTTTCTGAAGCTATGGGCAAAATGTTATATAATCCTAGGATATGGTAGTGTATTTGATGTGCAAGGTAGTGGCACTAAACCTAATTCTGCAGAGTGCCACTCTGTTTAACAGGTTTTAGCCCTAATCTTAATACCTTTTGCCACAAGATGAATAGTCCTGGAAGTTCATAATGTAAAAGCACAGCAAGAGTTTCAAATGCAGATTAAACAACAAACAACTACCAAACAAGTCCATGGCTAATTCACCCTTTTGGAAAGTGTTTCGAGGTAAACAGAACTAAAAAAATCCAACAAGCAGAGAAATGATAGTTTCTGGCACAAAATTAAGAAAATTCTTTAAAAACAGTAACAATCATTATATAAAACATGAAAAACTTCACTAAATCAATAAAATATCCTTATTTTAGCCTGGATGGTTTTGTATGCATTGAAACACTTGAAAACTATTGCTGAGCTTTGTAGAAATGTCAACATTAATGCCATCCATATGACCACATGAGAAACATTTCCACAGTAGCTCTGTCACTGGCTTAGCAAGCTGCATACTCGCCTTTGATACGATGAAGAACAGAAGGCTCTGGGTTCTATCCTGTTATTATGTGCTTAGATGTTCATTCTGTTACAGACTCTGCAGAGCAGAATATGGGTGACTATACTTCACTGTTAGCATCCTTCTGATGTTGTTGTTGTTTGTCTTTCAGCTTTTCCGGGTTGGGGGTCACCACAGTTGAACTCTGGTCTGCTAATGATTGGCAGTAGATTTTTCACGAATGTCGAGGTATCAGCTCGAGGTTCAACCTTCAACGAAGGCATGCCCATTTACGCATGTCTTTCGAACGCCCACCCAACTGCGGGGAGGACATGCAGACTCCACACAGAAGGCACTCCCCACACTCCAGCCAAGAATCGAAGAGGAGAACCTCTTGCTGTGAGGCAACAATGCTTAGCATCCTTCTGATAAGACATTAAAATAACTCATATATACTTGAACTGGTGGTAACTTACTTTTTACTAAAGATTCCATGGCATAAAGCACAAACGTAACAAAGAATATCAGAATAACTAAATGCATTTAATACATCAGACCGGAATAAAGCATTTTCAGACTAAAATTGTCCTGTGTTTTATTTGTATCATGCATTTTTAATTTCAGGACAGAGACATGCTATGTAAAAAAGAAGATACTCAAATGCATTATATAGTAAGCATGGACAACTCACTCTACAAATTTCCCCAAATAGTTTTAATCGCTCCCTGTTTTATAACAGGTTAAAATGTTGAAATATTGGGCCGGATTCATGAAGGCTTGCACGGAGTCTAAGAGTAGAGTAAGACTCCATGCAGCCAACATGTCCGCCGAGCGATCCAGGAACAGCCGGTAGGGGCTTGCAACAGAGCTCCCAAAATGAGTCCTACACGGACAGGGCTTGGATATTCAGATTACCTCAATTGCAGGTGAAAGCTATGCAAATGAGGTAAATTTGCGATCCAGGAAACCCGAACCTGTTCGAGTAAGAGTAGTGTTATTTGCAGAAATGTACTTAGTTGACAACTGAGTACGGTTCTGCAAATAGCAAAACGGAGCTGTGACAGCTCCAAAAAAGGATGCATCCAGTTGAGGAAGCATGCCAATGGCCAAAAATACGGCCATTGGCAATGTTCACTGATGCAAAATAAAAATAAAATATATATTTTTTTCATCCCGATCTCCAGGGTTTAAGTGTAGCGCAACGCCGCGCAAATGCGCTGCACTCTAAAAACCAGAAAATCAATAATTAAGAGCCACAAATGTGGATTTTATTGCTATTCTGAATTTACAATGCAAGGGAATGGCAGGCTGAAGACAACATGGCTACTGAGTAGAGGTTGCTAGGGGGAAGCTCAGTCTAAGAGATGTAACCAAGCATTAGTAGGCAATCCTATGCAAATGAGGGTTAGGATAGTGAATCGCAAGTTTACATAGCAAATGAGCACAGTCAGTGGAGTGTAGGAGTAGGATAAGGGAGTAACAGAGTAGAAGATAGGTGACATCAAGAGGGGGGTATGTATGAAGGAAGTGAAGTTCATTGGAGCAGAGTGGCATGTGTCAGCTGTCATTTACACATCATTGGAAGAGGCATGTCAACAGGTAGGCTAGGTAAAGGCAAGAAATTGAAGGTGTATGCGGTGGATAACACTAAAGTTTCTTGCTGAGCATGTATGCGCACGGGTGCATGCCTGTAAACCTGAGTAAGACTGTGTGCACGCATGTAAGCATGTGTGCACACGTTTAAGTCGGAGTAAGCATGTATAAGGCTGTTTAAAGTTGTGTACACACGTTTGCGCCGGTGTGCGCACGTTTTACCAAGAATAAGCAAGTTTTAGTCAGTGTAAGCATGTGTGTGCACGTGTGAGCTGGTGTGAGTGTGTTTGCGCTTGTGTGCGTGGCGCTGCCCCCCTGAGGAAACAGAAAGGAAAAAGGAAGCACAACAAATAGTAGGAAGTTAACCAGGGAGTACTAGCAGATCTAGCAGGTGAAAACAATCAGAATCAGGCAATTACACAGGCAGTACACTAGCCCAGCCCATCCCAGCCCAGCACTTAAAACAATGCAAACAACATTCCAGTATGTTTCTCTCAAGAGACATTGCAACACTGCAGTAAGCTAATAGAAGTGAAAACTGAAAAAGCTTTACTGAGACAAAGAAATATTAGGGGCTACCATTGCTGTTATAAGGTGACATATGCAACATGCTGAGGGTGGTGACAATGCGAATGCTGCTGGACAACCCACAGTGAGGAGACGGAGAAGAGTGTACAGGCCCATGGTAACCTACCAGGGGCTACATGAGCTGGAGATAGTGGAGCGCTATAGAGTGGACAGAGACCTCTTGCAGCAAATTGTTGAGCTGTGCAGGCCACACCTCACACACAGAACCAACAGAGAGGAACCAAGCCCAGTGGAAACCAAGGTATGTGTTGGCCTAAGAATATTAGCAACAGGTACCTTCCAGAGACCAACTGGGGATATGATGAGAATATCACAGGCAACAGCATCCAGGGTACTGCACCAGTTTCTGGATGCCATGTCAGCACATGTCAGTGATCATGTATATTTCCCCAATTCCCATGAGGTATTGGCCAGCAATATGTGTCTCGTCCAGCAAATAGTGGAATACCCTGAGGTAGTGGGTGCAATAGACTGCATGCACATATGCATCAAAGCACCAGCCAGTGAGCGGGGTAGGGTCTACTTCAACCGCAAGGGCTTCCCCTCCATCAACTGCCAGGTTGTGTGTGATGCCCAGGGCATAATACTGAATGTGTGTGCTGGCTGCCCTGGAAGCTACCATGATTCCCATATCTGGCATCTGACGCAGCTGTACCAAACATTTGCCAATGGGGACATCCCTCATGGTCACCTAGTGGGGGATGCTGGCTATGCACTGGAGCAGTGGCTGATGACACCCATCAGAAACGCACACACACCTGAACAGGAATGCCATAATGAGGCACACGCACAAACACAAAATGTAATCGAGCGTGTGTTTGGCCTGCTCAAGTCACGGTTCCGGTGCCTGGACACATCTGTTGGAGCCTTGCAGTACTCACCAACTACATGTACCCAAATTGTCATGGTATGTGCTATGCTACATAATATGATCCTGCAAAAACAGCTGCAGCAGGAGCAACATAGGTCTGGGCCAAGCAACCCCCCACCACAGGCAGAGCGTGACTCGGAGGAGGAACAACCTGAGCCTGCCCCAGTAGGCAGAAGGAGGCGTGCCCAGTATGCTTTGGCCTTGGCAAAGAGGCAACACATAGCACATACACTGGCTCAGTAGGAACCCTGGAAATGATACCTCTCTCTGACTCGCACATATAGTAAAAGGGATGCCTAACTTGACACTACCTGTTTCAAAACATGTTTAGGGAGTGCAGTATGTGCTTCCGACATAGGCAGCCCTGCAGCACCACCTGAGGCATGATTGCCATGTGTTAAGCAATATAAAGCAGTGCTAAACAGCTTTCACCACCATTTAGTATATGTAAAGCAATTGCACACACTAACACTAGCACAACTGTGGTCAATGTTGATCAATATTGGGCAATGTTCTGCAATGTTGGTTAACACTGAGCAATGTTGGACAAGCCTGGTCTACGTTGGGCATAGCTGAACAAAAGCCAACATGCTCATATTTGCTCTATTGGTCCTTAAGCAGTCTAGTCTGCTCAGTATGAAAATATAAAGCAGTGACAGGCCTTGAACCCAGGATACTGTGCACTACAATCATAGTACTGAACCACTAAACCATGACACTATTGCACTGGTCAGCCTGTATGAAGAAATGTTGATAAGTCTATGCAACGTATCTCATGGAAACCCTGCAGGCACAGCATAATCCCTGTCGAGTTATGATACAAAGGTGAGCCCTGCAGTAAGAATAGAACCTGGTTTTCAACACACACATAATATAATTGTTAATATTGGTCATGTTCACACACATCAACAAATGTAGTGGACTTCAGACAGCAGCATAGTGAAAGGTCACACTGGGCATGCTCACACACTTGAATAAATGAGACAAATGTCAGGCAACAAAACACTGAAAGGACAGACTGGGCATGCTCACACACTTAGGCCATGTCTGAGTATAGCAGTGGGCCACACATATTCGTCAGTTGCATGTGTTAACACAGGAACCTCTCAGTATTCACCAATCTGCCATGTGCACACAGTTATATGACAACAGACACATATATAATATATTGGAACCCTGTCATAAGATACTTAGGTTGTTCGTAGAAAGTGAGAAAGCAAAGAAGAGAAAAAACCTGCAATCAGTATCATCAATAAACAATGTGCATCCCGAACATTACCATAGGTGCATAGGTTGATACTAGCCTATCTGCCCTAGGGCATGTATAAACCTAGCCAGAGTGTGTTTGGCTTTCGCAGCCCTGTTAGATTAGTAGACTGTGCCTGTGAATAGTAGGTCACACAAGATAGGCCATTTACGTTTGCTTTATTGTTCCTCTGTCCAGCAGGGATCCAGAAGAGATTCCAGGGGTAAACATATGATCACCCATCCACTAGTCAATATGTCTCCTGTAGGGGGTCAGTGGGGTGCTCAGCCTATGCGGAACTGGGATCCCATTCCAGAGTGAGGGGAGCATCTGGGATAGAAATGTGTCCCTCCAGCATGTCCTATAAATATCTGTGCTGAGGTGTAAGTCCCTGGAGCATGTAGCTCTAAGGGATCTGGATATCCTGAGATGGAGCATGTCCATTAATTCTGTATTGGACATGGCTGTAAACAACAGGCACAGATCGCATCCGAGTAGGTGGTAAGCGACTGAGTAGAGCTGGAGTTACTTTAGCCGAACTGCACAGGGCATCTGTGTGAGTCCCTAGATCCACTTGGTGAGGTACTTTTGTGGCCAATACAGTTGCTGTAGGTGTTGGGTAAGGTACATCCCAAATGGGGCATTGTATCCAATCATAGGCCTCATGAGTATAAGGGCACAATGACTTTAGTTGATCTAGATGTGAAACCTGTTGGGATAGGGAGGGCTATATAAAACGTCTGTCTAACCACTATGGCAATGCGATTGTCAAAGGCAAGATTACAAACTACTCGTGTCCCCATATCCCTAACAACTTCTACCGTACTTAATGTATTAACACCTATGTGGTAATGTGTGGGCACTATGTGATTCCCAAAGGGGATGACTATGCATTTAATGGCATTCAGCTGTAGGCCATGACTCTGGCACCAGTTATCCATCTCTGTGAGACCCTTTTGGAGGATGCTTGTGTCAGCTGGAGAGTCAAATATGGCACCCAGTTTGCAGTCATCTGCAAACATGGTCAGCCATATTCCTCCTGTGTTAGCCTGTACATCAGAGGAAATTGAACAAGACAGGTTCCAGGACTGAGCCTTGTGGGATGCCACGTGTAACTGGTGTAGAGTCAGACATGGCACCTGTAATACATACCATGTGGGTGCTATCCCTGATCCACTTAGCAATCCATCTTGTGACATATGTGTTGATATCTAAGCTGGTGAGCTTATGTATGATGCCCGAGTGGGGTATTGTTGTGAAGGTTTTTGCGAGGTCCAGGTAGGCTGTGTGGACTATCTTCCCTACGTCTATGGACCTGGTAACTGTTTAAAGAAGTCGACCATGTTCAAGAGGCAAGATCTGCCCACAACAAAGCTGAATTGTGTAGGATCCAGTGCCTGTAGGTTCCCGATGTCTGTGTGTATGATTACCATGATGATACGCTCCATAGCTTTGCAGACCAGGCTAGATAGGCTTATAGGGCGATAGTGTCCGGGGTCCATTGTGGCACCACTTTGTGGAGCGGGACCACTGTTGCTGTACACCATTCCTTGGGTACATATCCTGTAGTAAGTCTGATATTGAGCAGTGACTTCATGTGAGGGTTACGTTCATCATGAAGCTTGTGTAAGATGCAGGCCAGAACACTGTCCAGTCCCATTGATGCTGTGTTGTCTGCTTTGGAGAGGGCAGCACTCACCTGATCATCTGTGATGTCAGGGAGGCTACACTCTGTTGGGATGGACATTTGCTCATTAGGGGGGATGGGGGGTGACATTTGCACTGAACCTGTTTGCCAGGATGATGGCAATGTCTGTGGGTTCAGTGTATATATTGTCATTTTGCAGTAACACACAGCATATCTGGGAGTTGGCACCCAGGTTCATGACATAACTAAAGAAGGCCTTGTGATTGTTCTCAGTGTGTGGTGCAATTTACCTTTTGAAGTGGGTCTTACATGAATTCATGAGTGAACATAGCTTCCTGCTAGTACTGATCAGAGATGCCTTCCCTTATTGGGATTGTGCTCTATCATGTAGTAGCCCCCTCCTTTTGTTGTATAGCTTATTTATGGCTGTGGTCCACCAGACAGGTCCCCTGCCTTTGGAGGAGTGAGTCTTGTTCTTATTTGGGATAGCATGATCCATGCATTCCAGTAGGTGTCAATAGAATGTGTTTATAAAGGATTCGGTGGTCTGAGTCATACTTACCTCTGTCCCAGGGTCTTTGAAGGATACCACCTTGGTTTAGAGAAGTGTGACATTTGCTGTTGACAAGTACTTCACTGAGAGAACCTAGGATGGGGATGGGGATGGGATATGGATGTCCAGTGAGATAAATGTATGGTCTGACCTTACCAATGAGGGGCATACCTCTAGTGTGGAACACGGAGTCCCCATGTTGGTGATGATCAGTCCAATATGTTTTCCCCTCTTGTGGGTGTGGTGACCAGTTGTGACATAGCATTTGTGTTTAGAAATTCTAGCAACCATTGGGTGAGGGTGTTGTGGCTTGAGTAGTATTCCCAGTCAGTGTTTCTGTAGTTGAAGTCACCCCATATAATGGTGTTTCTAGAGACTGCCATATCCACCAGTGTTCCCAGAAAAGCTGAGTGGGGTTCCTGAGTTCAGGAGGGTGATCTGTAGCAGGCTACAAACTGAAAGGCAGTTTTGCCCACTGTTAGTTGCACATGTATGGCCTCTGATGCTTCCTGCAATGCTACTAACCTGGAGATGTGTGTATCTGTGATGTATACGGATACTCCCCCTATATTTGTTTGTCGGTCCGAGTCTTGTGGCCGAAAAGCATGGTATGAAGTATAACCTGGTAGTACTAGTGTGCATTTGGGAGCCTGAACCAAGTGTCTGTTACTGCACAGATATCGACATTCACCATACTGAGGAGAGTCTTGAGTGTGTGCATTCTGGGGTCTAGACTTCTGGTGTCGAGCAGCATTACCCGTACTTTCTTTTACCTTGTATTGTCCATGGAGGTGGGTTTGTCATTTGAGCCTTGCACAAAAAAGGCACTGTGGGGGTGGCAACAGCCTTAGCCAGTATTTGAAAGTCCAGGGGTGACAGGTGCAGGCTGTCCATAGCGAAGCTACGTGGCATGTCGAGCATGTCATCCCAGGCTGACAGACACTGGATCCCCTTTGAATGACAACAATATGTTAGCCAACTGTTACAATTGATCAGCTTGTCTGTATACTGTGCCATCATTTTTGGTGAGGGTAAGATGCTACACAAGGTCAGGGTCGTACTGGCCTGGGTTACATGATCAGAGAGCTCCTCTATGTCCCTTGTCATGTAGTCCAGGGAGGAATGTCTGAGGTAATTCACACCAGCATGGACAATGATGGAGACATATTTGTACTTGCTTTGGAGTCACCTGAGTGCATGTTTAATGTGGCAGAACCTGCCACCCGACAGACAGCTCAAAGTGTCCTTCTCCCTGTTCAGCCTGGTGAGTGTGACATCAGTGTGTCTGACAATAGAGTCATCTATTACAAGTGTATTAGGTGTGTTTTTAGCCCTAAAGGCAGTGACTGTGTGGCACACTGACTTTGTGAACCATGTGATATGTGGGTAATGTCGTGGGGTAGCAGTTGTCTGGTTAGGAGGTCTCTGGTGCTTAGGAAGATATTATGTAGAGCCTCCAAGTATGTATTTGTGTGGTAATGTAGTTTGTTTGCTGTCGCTATAAGTCTATGTGTGATGGAGTTGTGTTGTGTCTGGTTACCTTCACCACCTGATAGACTGTGCTGGTCATGGGTCGAGAGAGCTCAGCCTCCTGTTTATCTATGTAGTTGCATCTCCCACATATATCTGAGTTTGTTGGGAGGAGGTGAGGGTTGTCTGTGTACATAAGGCAGTTGTAATATTGCCTCAAAAGTCCTATATTCACCAGCTGGACTGGAGAGTACACGCGAAACCAACCGTTGGACATGCCAGGATATTATGATGACATACTCTCTGTTGACTGATCAAAAGGGATCAGTAGGGTGTTAAGTGTGTAAAAGTCTGTAAAAGAGTATAACAGGGGTTTAGTGTTCAGGTTTGTTGGTGTTTTAGAAAGATTATCTGCGAATTCTCCAGACAGAACCATGACACTTCCTTCAGCTATGTCATACACAGCACTGTACACACATATATGTCCTGAGTCAGGGCCAACTGTACCTGACTGACAGTGCCGACATCCTGTCAGACAGGCCCATACATACATACCCACCTCCCACTGACAAATGTCCCTATCATCATACCAGGAGTCTAACTTTCATTTCTTCATTTTAACTTTCATTTTTTTCCCATTTCATTTGATTTGATTTGCCTGACACTTTTTCATTTCATTTGTTTCATTTTTATTATTAGCATTTGACCGACAGAAATTAGAATATGCAAATCCCCCCCCCCCCCCCCCTGTTAGAATATACAGTTAGGAATATACAGTTAGGGGGTTATATCATATGATATTGTTAATTTTTGAATTAATATTGCTTTATAAAGAAAAAAAGGGGGGCCCCCCCCCCCTCCCCCCCTGGGGCCCCCCCCCCCCCCCCTATATATATATGCCCCACACACCCCAGTGGGCAGGGGGGGGAAGGGGCATATTCCATTTTCTTGCTAATAATACTTGTCAGGCAATGAAGTGTCAGGCAAAAAAGTGTGAAGAAAAAAAAAATTTCAGTCATTTGGTCTCAGGCAAATGGGTGTCAGGCAAATGGGAGTTAGGTCAAAAGAAGTAGACCCACCAGGAGATATCACATGTAGAATGGGTAAACAGCTCCTTCCAAAGCCGAAAACATGGCATCAATTGGATGACATTGTTTCCCGATATGTGTCATAAGTGAACTACAGAACAAACAGACCCTGCACCTGAAAAGTCTGTTGAGCCACACCCTCTCTATCGGATCTGAAACTGTTGCATGTGTTACAGCAACATATGGCACACCCCACAAGTGTTGGTGTACAACAGACCATGGGAACTATAGTCCTATAAGCCTATGACGTCTGATCTGCAAGGCCATTGAGTCCATCATGATTGAAGTTATAAACAGAGCTATTGGAAGCCGACAAACACACAGCCCTACCAACTGTGGTATGATCATGGGCAGATCATGGTTCCCAAACCTGCTAGACTGTTTGCAAGGCAGCCACCCAGGACACACATCACTGAAGGGAGCTACACACATCCCACATAGACTCTGAGTAGCCCTTTATCAACATCACAGACACATGTTGTATCCAAAAATTGAACAACCTGTGCATAAATATGTATTGTCATATGATGGAATGGAAATTTGTCCACAGAGAGATCACACAAGCTAAAAATTGTGGAGTTCCGTTCAAGCTGTAAACACCTGCTGACCGACATGGTTCATTCCTGGGATTGCATAAAACAAAGTGCGCACACATTACCATGTCCAGTCTGATGATGTCAGCATCCTACAGATATAGCAGGAGATAATAAAACACCCAGTAAAACATATAGCGTGTTGTGTTAATGCGTACCTCTGTAGTATCATAACATAGTTAGATAGGGGTTTGAATCCTGCAATTGTTCTGTGTGTGTGTGGGGTGTGTGTGTGTGTGATTTCCTGTGCGAGGAGTGCCCTTTTTGGAGACTAAGTACACACATGAAAAGAGGTAGATTCTTCTTTGGCAAGTCTGATGATGTCAGCATCCTACAAATATAGCAGGAGAAATGAAAACACCCAGTAAAGCATATAGCACATCGTGTTACTGCGTATCTCTGTAGTATAACATAGTCAGGTAGGGGTTTGAATCCTGCAGTGTGTGTGTGTGTGTGTGTGTGTGTGTGTGTGTGTGTGTGTGTGTGTGTGTGTGATTTCCTGTGAGAGGAGTATTTGGCAAGTCTGATGATGTCAGCATCCTAGAAATATAGCAGGAGAAATGAAAGCACCCATTAAAGCATGTAGTATGTCATGTTACTGCGTATCTCTGTAGTATCATAACATAGTTAGGTAGGGGTTTGAATCCTGCAATCGCTGTGTATGTGTGATTTCTTTTGAGAGGAGTGCCCTTTTTGGAGCCTGTGAAAACACATTCAAAGAGGTAATCTCCTCTTTGGCATGTCTGATGATGTCAGTATCCCAGAAATACAGCAGTGGAAATGGAAACTTCCAGTACAGCATATAGCGCATCGTGTTAATGCAAATCTCTCTAGTAACATAACATAGTTAGGTAGGGGTTCAAATCCTGCAATTGCTGAATGTGTGTGTGTGTGACCCTGTTGGTTAATGTGTTGTGGATTTTGCTTTTACAACTGTATGACATATCAGTAAAACAACAGTATGTGCATTGCACACTTCCAGTATCTGTGTGGCACATACATATATGTACACGTGACCTCAATTGTTATCTGTGTGGCAAATACATATATGTACATGTGACCTGAATGAGTTCATAGGTGTGAAGCCTGCTTTCTACACAAATACATCTGTTATCATTGACAGTCTGTGCTGCTGCTTCTCAGACCTTAGGTCACATATGTATGTATGTGTCAAGGCCAGCCACTGTAGTGATCTGTGGCCTAGGTCATCTGTGTCACACACACCCATGACAGTTTCTATAGAATAGTGTGAGTGAGGGTTCATGCCTGGGGTATATGTCAGACATGTTCAAACACAACACAGTCTGTCAATAATGGCCATTTATTACAGGTGTACAACACCTCCGTGGACATGCATACAGACCCCTTCATGCTTATGTGATGCACTGAGGGACATCAGCATACCTTTGGAAATGTGAATACCAAAGGACAGATGACATAACATGTGGCTGTATGTACACATTGGTACCCCTGCTACATGTTGTGGGCTACTAACAATGTGGTACTGTCAGGATAATATGTATTGTAAATGTGGATGACTATGCTATAGTTGGCTTATAGCTTTACAGCATGTATTGGTCAACAGGTATCTGTCTGTATGATACCCTTGTGGAGGATAAGTGTCTCATCTGGAGAATGCATTGTAGGCCACTGTATGCATTACCAGATCTGGACGGAGATATCCCTAGTGTGTTTGCTTGTACCTGGGATGGCTACATGCCAAACAGGAGTGGTCCCAGGAATGGGTGGCAGCCAATACCACTGGTTACTGGTATAGTATAGTACCGGAAGGACTCAAATGCTACTGTGTATCCTACATCTGTGTGTCAGTTGTCAAGACATCAGCTAACGATTGGGTAAAGTCAGGCTGTTGAGGTTATGTATACTACCAGTATGCAAAACAATGACCAATATAAACAGTATCACCCACAGCATAGTGTCAAACCATGTCATACACACATGTGTACCCAAGTTGTAACATTTGTGTAGTAAAATGCATACTGGCCACCAATAGGAAATATGAAGTGTTAACACTGTGTAATACAGGGCATTTCACCCTTCCCATGTGTCCACTATGCACATACATGCAGATGGTGCACCTCCACCATGTTCACAAATGTACACCTGCAAATCTGTACCGCACACATCACACACACTCATCCACTCACCAACACATGCTGCCAGTACCACACACATCAGCCAAGTGGCACATGAGCAGACAATACAGTATTGGAATTAACACTGGTGTAAACAATACTACATTGATAATCATAGCTTTAATGCATCATGCCTGCTCAGATATACCTACAAGGATATCAGCACACCTTGCTGTTGACAACATGCTAACATTGCTACACTGCTATTAGGTCACCCTGTGCATCAGCACCATGTAAGCCTGTTCCTGCATCATTGTTACAGATGACAGGAGGTGGCAGAGTCTCATCATATGCACAGGGTGTGTTATTGGTTTGCCAGAGCCCGACAATGACCCATCCAATTGACATGTGTGTGTGTGTGTGTGTGTGTGTGTGTGTGTGTGTGTGTGTGTGTGTGTGTGTGTGTGTGTATGTGTGAGGGACAACAGTACAGTATGGGTCAATGTTGGTGTAATGTGTGTGTGTAGGTGTTAGCCCTAGGTATTTGGTTTATGTGAGTGTGTGTCTGCATGCACACAGTTCCACCTTGTGGCTGCCACATATGGGTGATTGTGGGAAAGCCACGGACTGTACCTGCCAGGCTGTACAGATCACTGTCTCCGGCCACGGACACAGTACCTGTGCCCGCCAGGGGTGCCACGGATAGTATCGGGTACCAAGCCAGACTGGGTACTATCGTCAGAGGCAGAGGGATGTTGACTGGACCCATGTCCCTGTTGTGACTGGCCAGACCCACGTGCACGTGGTCGTCTAGGACGGTCTATTGACAGCCCAGCCCCAACATTGCTGGGGCTGGTACTGCCACTACGGGAGCGGCTGGGACTTGTGTGTCGTCCGTGATGAGTGCCAGCTGATGATGTTGCTGGCATACGTCCATGTCAACTTTTCAGCCATCCTGCACTGTCCTGGCACATGGACATTACATTGCGAAGGACATCTAGTGTCACCAATTACAGATGGCACCGACAATGTCACGGATACTGTCATTGATAGCAGTGTTGTGAGCCCTCTACACCCTTAGTCCCTGCCTGGTGTACCGTTCCATACGTGCCTGTGCCTGCATTACAGACCGGAACATATCTGAGGTTGTGAGACCTGTGGGGGCACGTCTGCCAGGGGCATTATGACCAGCAGTGCTCCCATGAGCAACCCTGGACATATGCTTATGTGGTACCATTCCAGGTGTCTGGGTATGGCTGCTGTGTGGGGTTGCATGTGCCATAGATACCACACTATCCTGGTCGATGCCTACTGTATGCTGTTCCTCCACTAAGGCCATTGGTGTTAAGGGATGTATCGGCAATATGAATGTGCGCATAGATGGGGTGGACAGCTGTGTACTGTCAATTGGCGGACCAACGACAGACCCTGACAAACCTGCCTGTGCCACTACACATGTGTCATCATGCCCACTATTTGTGGCAGTGACCTCAGGTTCTCTGCTGCACTCATCCAATACCTCAGCGCCTGTGAGAGGAAGACAGGAAACACACTTCACAATCTGTACAGGATGTTAGCACACATGCACACATGAACACATGAACACATGCACACATGCACACATGAACACATGCACACATGCACACATGAACACATGAACACATGCACACATGCACACATGAACACATGAACACATGCACACTTGAACATTTGCACACATGCACACATGAACACATGCACACATGCACACATACACTACTCAGTCAAGTTGACACACACACACACACACACACACACACACACACACACACACACACACACACACACACACACACACCAACAGCAATACAGAACATATCCATTAGTGGTTGATGGTGCAGTACAGTATCACAAGCCAAAGAGTCCTATCACACGTGTCAGCATGCAGGATGTGTGTTGCTCAACAGCATGTAGTGCAAGTGTGGAGACTCCTTGTTGATAACAGTATACATGTCTTTGATGCAAGTGTGTTGTTCAATGATTGGCCTCACCTTGGAACACAACATGTACATGGACACAACATTGCTGTGCAAGTCTGAAACACTTTCCAATGTCCTGTGCACCATCATGCATAGGTATACATTCCATGTCTGGATGCACACAACTGTCAGGTGTATAGCAATGAATGTGTAGTACTGTAGTTATTGTAACTGGATGTAGTGTAGTACCATGAGCCATCATCAGGCAGCATCATGTGGTCACTCAAGGCCACTAATGTATGTCACACTGGCAACTATCTTGCTGCATTTGACCTGCACCACTTTGGCTACATTAACCATTTCACAGCCAGTTGTTACATGGGTATGTAAGGTGTTCAATAGGGAGGATTGCCTCACATGAATGTGTTGTGTGTTAAAGTGTGTCACACCGCCCCATGATAGTCCTCTACCCCCAGGTATAGTATGTGTGCTGTGTTGTTGACATTTGGGATACTGGAGTATGACCTTACAGCAGGTGTCTACATATGCCACGTGTATCAAATTAACACTAACTGCATATGACAAAGTGGTGTATGTTGTGTGCATGTGTATTGACTCTGCCTATATAATGTCCACTGCACTGTACCACAATTGGTTGGGATGCTCTGTGTATTGCATGTGTTTGAGGCGGATACTCATGTTACTGGGATGTGCATAGTCCCACAGAGAACATGCAGAGCATACATTATGTGTAGGTGTTTTACATGTGTATATGGCCTACAAGTCTCCTATGACATGCACATGTTATATGCTATATTAAATGTAGAACACTCACCAGCATGGGTGTGCTGTCTTGCTATCACACCAGAGGGACCTACAAGGATATGAGACAGTTTGTCAGTGTCAACAACTATGGCATTGCTGCTGTGTGTTTGCAATTCCACAGTAGTACAAGAGGTGACAGTCACAGGCATACAAATTATGTTCCAAATTATCAGTATTGCATGACACCAGGCTCCACATCTTCTGAATACATAGTACACATCTGGTAAATGCATGTTCTAACAATTGATCTAACAGTAGTCTACAGATATTCCATGTTACCTGCACGCTCTGTATCTACGTGCTGGGTGACTCCGGCCTCCATGATGACGCATGTCTGTTGTACTGGTTGGCCAGGAGCCAGCATGCTGAGGAGCAGCTCTTCCACTCTGGTGAGGGGGGGATGTGTTGATGCACCACCACCTATGGCAAGCTGTTGTCTGTGGACATCGGAGGCATGCTGCCGGACATGTCTGATTAAATCACTGCAGTGATGGCATACCTGCTCATAAGTCTGATTATGCATGCCTACATCATTCACCCGACGGACAACATCCTGCCACAGTGCAGTTTGTCCATGCTGGTCCTGGCTAGATCTGGAGAACAGCAGGTTGTAATGCTGTACCAGGGCATCAAAGATGACCTCCTCCTCCTCAGGGGAATAGGCAGGCTTCCTGTTGTGAGACATATTCCGGTAAGACAATAACACATTAATTGTGAGCAAGTCATGTGGCACACTTAACATGCTAAAGTACAGACATCAATGAAATGCCATATATAGCAACCTATTGGCTGTCAGTAGATACACACCTGTAATACCACATAGGACTGTTCAGCCCACAACTGCCTGACAGTGCCTGGCACATACTATATTCCAAAACATGTTCTGCACAGCAACAAAGTGGAACCAGTATGTAAGACTATACAACAGTACATGGCACACTCTATGTGACACAATGCACCACCTAGCCACAGGGGGTGTGTATGAAGCTAATGCATGCAGACATTTGTCATCCATTGAAATGAATGTTAAGTACTGTTTAAGTACTATCAGTACACCACGCTACTTGTTGATAGCAAACCCCTCAGTAACAAATGTGCACATTCATCACTATAGGTGGCATGCTGCTGTAATACACTACACATGTTGCTAGATATGCACATATATCCTGTGACACATATACCACCAAGGCCATGTTACAGGCATACTCACACACACATCAGACATACCTACAGGACACAAAGGTATGGCAACCCAGATCACTTTTACCTGTGTAGCATACAGTACTGTGTGTCAGCACCTACAAAACCTCATGCCTGAGGTTTGTAATGTGTGAGGACTACAGGTAACAAACAAAACAGTGTGTCCAAGCAATGCGGATAGAAACCATACTGTGCTGTTTAGGCCTACAGCTTTAGGTAGTACTACTGTTCATACAGGATTTGTATTCACTAGTGTTAACAATCAATAAGCATACATGCACTGCTTAAGCCTACAATGGCACACTCCGGTCAACACAATGAGACTACGTCACACCGTATGCCTTACTGCTTTTCCTGCCTAGCAATAGCATACATATCCTTTGCTGGGATTTGAGCTACAGCACTACATACCATGATATACACAGTTTCCCACTAGGCTATCACACATATACACAACTTTGACACATTCGCCTGCACATTCACCATCACACCCAATCAACCTCACATAGCAAGTAATGCAACAAGTATATGCGTGTGTGTATCGGGTCCTAGGTAACTAATAGGCTATTATCCATATGGCCTATGGAAGCCTAGCCATATGGTATCCTGCCCTTCAACACCCATGTAATGTAGGTTCATGTGCCCCTGTCATGCAGAACCACAGTGATGACTCCTGAGTTGTGTTTCCTATCTCACACCCACTCATCCTGATTATTCATGACAACTGCTAATGGGGACCTTCATTTGCTGTTGATAGGTGGTTAGTTCCAGAGTATGGTATGTGTCTGAGATGATAATGTACCACTCCAGCATGTTCTGCTTTTTCACGTTACAGGGTTTAGATCAGTACAGTGTGTGTGCTGATGAGTACAGTGGAACACTGACCTCTTTTTCCATAGATGACACACCTTTTCTGATGACATGTGGACCATACTCAGTTTACATGACTAGTGTGGCACTGTGATTATCAATAGGGACACTACTGTCCACCTTTGTCCTGTAGTCTCTCATTACACTTTCTGTGTTGAGTAGACTGCCACCTATGTGGTAGTTCATGGGTACAGGGTTTTTAACAAGAGGGATGGCAATACGTTTACAACATTGAGCTTGGGCTTACATATGAACATCCATTGGTGTGCATATCGATATACTTATAGGCACATATATAGTCCACCTGTCATGGTGGGAATACCAATTATGCAAAGGTTGAGAGGGATGCAGTTATGTAATGATATTGCACAGTCTTGTGCAGAATGCATGGAAGGTAGTCTCAGCCCATGTACCTTTAGCAGGACCCCCTATCTGGAAGACTAAAACCTGAGGAATTATACCGACAGTGTTTAAACACCACATGTCATGTGCCAGCACTGTATGCTGTCTCGTTTGCCACACACTACCACCTACATATAAAAATGCACATAACAACCTGCAACAACATATAATTGTCCACCCTTCACAAACAGTTGCAGTATGTCCCTTGCTCTATGCACATGTTCAGATGCTAATTTATCAGACACATACATATCTCTCCATATGTGTGTGCCATACACACACAGGGTCCACACTGTTGTAAGTCCGTACACCTCACGGATGACCTGTTGGGCCTTGCTACAACATGGACAGTTGTCACATGTGTGCATACAGTAATAGTACAGGGAGTATATATAGCTGCAAATGATAACATTACTATACTAGCCTGGTACAGCAGTTGCCAATGCTAAGTTACGACTTATGTTACTATCATGCATGTCTTACTCTGTCACATCCAAGTTTATATAGGTGTTTGCACTACTCCCCCAAACTGCCATTATACGCAGTACTGTACAGACCATAGATAACATGTTCAGATGTTCGACATATAATGCTGAGATACATATGTCACAGTTATGTCCCACTGCACACAGCTACACACTGATTTGTCTATGGCAGTAGTTATGCATGGCATCACTGCATACATACCTACTGCTGCCACTTATGCATGTTTCTGAGTATGTACAGTACTATTCATAAACATCTACTACTTGCCGGTAACTACAAATCTGTTACATACCTGTTACTCAATGTCAGGTCCGTCTGTGTATGCTTTTCAAGGTTTTTTTATTTATTAAATAAAGTTTTTTACTAATCTGTTATTATTGGTTATTAATTACATTTTTTTTCTTAATTAATATCTAGGTTTTAAAGAAGTAAATATAATATTTACTTAAGTAAGGTTTCTTTATTAAGTAATGAAGTTTGTCAGTAGTTGCTGACACGTGCAATGTAGTGATTGCATGTGGGGATAGCAAGTACAATCTGCTTTTATAGGTATGTGAGCATGTGCATGTGATGCCCTCTGCACCAATTGGCACCTAGCATTTGGTAAGTGCATACAGCCTGCTGTGTGGTAATTGCAGTACTCACTGTCATAGCAACCCAATGCTATCAATTGCTAAGTTATGTAGGCGTAGCCCTTTCAGATTTCTAGAGTGGGGCCCATGCTTGTTTGCTGTGGACACTGTTGTGTAAGTCAGAATGTTGGTATACTTCTTATATCTGAAGCTAGAGGTGTAGACAGTGATGTACATGTTGTACTCAGGCCTGACTGTTGCCACTTACAGTACAGAGCTATCAGTGTAGAGTTTAACTCACCCCTACAAATGCTTACACAACATGTATGTGACTATGTAGTTTCTTTTCTACTCATATAATTAACTGCCATACAAATGTAGTTATTGAGAAGTATTCTTTTGGGACATGAACTGTTTGTGAACTGTTATACTGTGAATATTAATGTAGTCACTTCTGCAGGGTTTGTGGTTTTATTGTTGACATTAGGACAGGATTCACAGGACATCTGGACAATTCCAGTACTGTGTATGCCTACCTACATCCTTGGTAGACCCTAAACACACAAGTGTATTTAAAGTGTGTGTGTGTGTGGGGGGTTGCTGACATGCAGAGAGCATTATGTATTATTGTGTGAATGTTATCTTACTGGACGTAAAGGATTGGTGTGTACCTGTTGGTTTATCAAGGCAGGTGGTCTGTCTGCATAGTTCCCAACTGTGAACCTATCCAGATGGTAGTCAAATGTTACACTGTTATTCTTTGTCTGTGCAATCCACAGGTGTTTTCATCACTAGTACAATGGCATTGTTACAGTCAGTTGCTACCAGTGCATGGCTACATCCTATGGTATTTCTGTGTTGTACTCCTACATAAGGGTATGCTTGTGGAAGTCCTACCACAGCTATTTGCAGTGTGTGTAACAGCAGGATAGCTGCTATGCCTGTGTGTTTGTGCCTCTGCCAGACCTATGAAACACTCAGATACATCTTTGCATGGAGTCAGGGATAGGTAGTTAAATGTGAAGTACATCTTACACATAATAGAGACAGTAAAAGTCTAGACTTGTGTGAAGCAGTGCATATGGATACGTACTCCTTTTATGAAGTACAAGCGGTGTCTACTGTTATTATTGTCAGTATTCATTGTGTAATAAACCACCTTTCTGACTGACGTCAGTACTTTTCAGAGGGATTCAGAGGGACGCAGCTTAAATATGTTTCACAATCAGGGACATCCCTGTTAAGTGGTCACAGTTAGGTAGTATGGCCTCTGCCCTAATTAGATTTGCCACTGTTTGTCCTGCTATGATACTGTGTGGGGGTTGTAAAGTGCCTCTGTAATTTTATTTGCTGCTAGAATGGCTACTTCTCATATCACACTCATGTAATGCATTTCACAACAATTGCTGGTAGAGATCCACAAAACAAGCTTTGTGTTATGGCCTTCCTATTTTTCCTTTACATTCAGTCATTGAAATGCATGATATATTTATTTGAGCACCTGGTTACTGTATATCTGCTGTGGCTTAGTGGTAATTCATGCAGTCTATTGTGTCAATGGTCTGGGGTTTAAGACTGGCAGAGGTATTTTATTTTGCTACTGAACAGAACAAGGGCCCTGACATAGAGTGACTAAGGCACTTTTAAGCAGTTGTAAGTGGGTTTGTGTGGGTTTGCGTGACGCTTAACAATACTAAGCTAAGCGCACACATGCGCACACTCGCTTAAACCCGCTTACTACTGCTTAAAAGTGCTTACTCCCGCTAACCCCCGTGCTAATTTCTTTGAAAGAAAAGAAAATGGGGAGATAGGTAAGTGGTGAAAAAGGGGGCACAAAGAGGGAAAGACAGTAGAAAAACAAGCTCGGGATGTGCAGGACGGGTGTAGGGAAGATCCATAGCTGCCCATTTCTTTACCAGCAACAGCTGTGCATATACAATAAATTTGGAGTGAAATGTGAAACCTTCCACCCCTGGGAGAGGGGTGAGGACAACAAAGTATGTTGTACTGCCAATTATAATTATCAGTTTACATGTCCAGCGGACATGTGTGCAAAATGGCCAACTATGTATGGGACATCATTTTTTTGTGGGTACAGATTGCCCTTTTTTTTTTTTCTTCACGTGAGAGTGAAAAGTGAGGTTGAGGAAGTAGGTATATTTGGGGAGGTAGACTGGGGAGGTAAACAGACAAGACAGACAAGACGCATACAGGGGTGGTGCATGACACATGGGGTGGATGAACACAATTGACGGGGACGGATGTTTGGAAATCGCAAGCCCATGAGCCCACAGATGGTAACAGTGGAACTGAGATCCCCACCCATGGGCAGTCACCACTGCACCTTCACAGCCCCGAGGGTGGCCGTGCTGGGGGCTGCGTAGGATGGGCAGGCTCACCCGTGAGACACGCCACTCTCACCTCGAGCTGGTGTAGGGGATAAGCGACTGAACGCTGGGTCTCCCTACGCACCACAACCCGGACCCTTCAAAGGGTGACAGGAGGCCCTTCTCTGCCCACGCTTGCAGGGGGGGACGAGCTTCATCCCCTGCAGTGCTTCCACCCGAAGGTGGCACAGGACCAACGGAGAAGGGGAGCCCGGGCTGGGCACCGGACCTGCTGGTGCCAGGTGCACTTGCCAGCTGAGGAGGGACAGGTGGCTCCACTGGGACCGGCTTTCCCATATGTTCTGTGATTTGGTGTGTTTAATTACAACATAAACAACAGCATTCCAAATTAGTTGTAACAGCATGCAGTAATATTCCCATTAACCCAACACACCGAGGTTCCAACAGTTGAACAGCAAGCATAACGCATGCATAAATTGAATGACAGTGGACATTTCAACAGCATGCAGAGATGATTGGTGGCAACAGGCCACCATGATTGTGGTGTCTGAACAGGGCACATGCATCAAAGTGAATGCAGATATTTAAGGAACAATAGGACATATGTCCCAAAAATGTTTTGAGATTACACATACCCATTGAGTTGTGGAATTGCATTGTTTATGCACATACAGTAGGATGTAGAAAGAAACCTCAATTAACATCTTATAAATACTTTTAGTCAACACTACATTCCTATTGACTGCAGGTGTATATCCCCTACATGTATTATTACACTTGGAAACATGCATTAGGTTGTGTAATGGGTTTGGCTAGTTCATTATATACCTGACCTATATCTGACATACTAACTGTCCAGGATGCAGATGTTACTGCTACATATTTATTGTTGTATTTATATTTCTTTATCTACATATCTGGATGTGTTCACATGACATTTTCAGTTAGATTTGTACAGAACCCTACATGTCGTATACCACACTCACATTTCTAGGGATATAATTAGCAGGCTACTCGTGTGACAGATTTACTTATGCATGCCAGCCAGTAACTGACTGTTGAGGACTGTATATATGCTTCACAGCTACTAGCACTTCCATCAACCACTTTAGATGGGACTGTCCAACTGTGGGTTGCCAGCACTTATTAAAACAGTACTATTTGTATAATGCAAGGGTACAACAACATTTCAAAGTAAGTGACACAAACACAGTCCAGGTTTTATACCTTTATTAATTACATTACACACCTTTCCACAGGCTCTCTCCTTTATTTGATATTACGGTGCATATGGAAGACATATTCAAGACATATTATACCTTTATTAATAGGTTAGAACACTCTTTTTCAGGCTCACTCACTTATTTTATACGACAGTACCTGCAGAGATATTATTCCAGACATATTTTACCTTTCGTAATGGGTTACTACACTCTTTTTCTGGCTCTCTGACTTATTTTATATAACAGTACATGCAGAAGACTTATTCAGGGCATTTTATGGCTGTATTATTGGGCTACAACACTTTCTTTCAAGCTCTCTCACCTATTTTATAGAAACAATACATGCAGAATAATCACTAACCTCCTGGTGGTGCAGCCTTCGCAGCCTATCTGCATAGGCTTGCTGATTCGCAGCACGGACACCTGCAGCTGTGAAGTAAATGAAGGGATATTGAGACATACCTATCCATTATACAAAATCAATTAGCATTTCTTACATACTGCATTCCATGGCTACCTACTCAGTATTGGGACATCTTGCATCCCATGGGCCTCCTGTATCCATTGGTTCAGTAGGTCCTGCTTCCGTCTCTTCAGGTCTGCATGGTGGTGACGGACCTGCTCACCAGTCCGAGGAATGCCTGTGACACTGGTGAGGTCATGAGCTAACCGGTTCCAAGCCTCTGCCTTGTACTCCATCCCTTGGAACTGGCCCTGCAGGAGTCTTGACTCATGATGGTGGACAAGGAGCCAAACCATGTATTTCGATTCCTCGATGCCCCAGCGTTGCGCTCGGAAGCATGTACCCTCTCCAGCACCAGCCATTCTAACTGCAGATGGGAACTACAATCAGTTATGGCGAGTATTCCCACATATGGGGCTTAAATATGTCGCATTTCCCACACTTTTTTGTGATTGGCCGTTTTTGAAAATTCTCGGCTGACTGCAGACCTGCTTAGTAATGGTTAATCTACCATTTATAAGTATATGTATGTTAACAATGGCTGTTTATCCTAAGCTGTCATGGCTTAGTGGTTCAGTACTTTGATTATGGTGCACAGAGTCCTGGGTTCGAACCTTGTCATTGCATTTTATTTTACTACTGTCCAGACAGGCTAGGGGGTGTGGCTGTGTTTAGGCAACTTTGCTCTACGTTGCTCCACGTTGCCCTGCACCTCCATGCAAACCGATTGTGCTGGGTAAAATGCTATTTAGCTATGGGCAACTACATTACACTGGGTAAAGTGCTATTTAGCTATGGGCACCTCTATTGCGCTGGGTAAAGCGCTGCTGAACTACGGGCGTCTATATTGCATTGGGCAAAGCGCTGCTTAACTGCGGGCAATTATATATTAGTATCCTTTATAAATATATATTTTGTTCACTGATACATAGGCCATTTCACTGCTTTTTAGTAAAATTTTAATCATATATGTCGGGTATTATTTCATATACTACTTTAAAACATAAATAGGAAGGGGAGTGGTGGGACTCGAACCATGAATGCCTCCTCTTTGTGCGAACGCTCTACCATTACACTATTGCTATTTGGCGTAATTTGCATAAACATTCCTTCTTATGCTCTTCCATGTCGGGATTGCTAACTGCAGCTAAGCAATGGGCACACCCGCGCACACACGCGCAAATACGGGCAGCTATTTCGGGAATTAAAACAAAATAAAATTAATGTTTTACTTTTTATAACTGTGCTGGGGGTTTACAATGTCAGAGAGTGTGGTGTTAGGTAGATGGTCATTTGAGCGGACTCGCTCTTGTGTGTTTACATTTTGCATTTCGGACACTTGCAGGGGCGTGGACATTTAGACTGCTCGGCAGTCGGACACGCCCCCTGCTTTCCTGCACGGTCCGTGTTAGACTTGCAGTTGAGTCAGTGTGCCCTCATGAATATTCATGGCACGCTAACATCATACCGTTCAACTGCAGCCTCCGAGTAAGACTTATTTAGTCTTACACGGAGGGTTCGTGAATCCGGGGGATTGTGTATAACTGTAGTTATGATTAAAAAAATAAAGATAGATTTCTAGTCATCTAATACTTTTCTGAGCAGAATGGTGGCAAGAGACTGACATGGAATTAGTTTTGTGTGTGATGTATTAATTATAGCTATGTCTGAGGATATTATTTTTTAATTGATTTTATTTGTTTAGGCTGTATTGACTGGCTTAGTTCCTCTAAGCCTGTGGCCTATTTTGAGATGAGATCCAGGGTGATACTCATACTGATTGGGGGAAGTTTTATATTTGGAAATTCATGCCATTTTTAATCACATTAACTACATTTGAAGAATTTTGTTTGCTGGCATTCTAGATGAAATATAGTTGGTAAAAAATGTTGAAATCTTTGGTGATCTGGGAATCTAACATGCTGACGTCTGACAGCTTTATTTAGCATGTTATCTCTGACAGTAAGAGCAGTGCTAGAAACATTCATGCTTTTCAGGCTTTTTGAAAGTCCCATTACTGGCTCTGGTAGGGTTGCATGCATTTGACTTCTGTAACGTTAGCACAAGCATTTGTCAGATTTCTATTTCTGGAACATTATTTAATTTTTCTTTCTGCTTTCCTCTGTAATGTGACTGCACTCCTTCCATCTGGGGACTGGGGTACTGTTTTGTTCCATACTCTGTTTTGGCTGCTGCTCTGCCGGGAGTCCCCACGCTACTAATTTTGACTAAAACACAGCCAGAAGTTGGCTGGTCTGGTTGTATAGAAGGATAAAGCCCTGACTATGGCCCAGGTGACCTGGGTCTGCTAAGTAGCTCAGGTGACTAATGGAGTGGCAAGACGGAATGGAAATGCCCGTCATGGGTGTGAGTGTGTTCAAGGATAACATTCCTTAAGGGGAGGCATGGTCCAAAGAGGAGAGTTGCCCTCAGATGTAGTGAATGAGCAGGGAAGGCAGAGAAGGGAGTGGGTATGGCATATAAAGAAAAAAATCCCTGGATGAGTGGAAAGTTGGCTGAGCCCCCAGTATGCCCTCAGGATCCATGACTGACCCCCCACCCAGCAAGACCAGATTAAGTCTGGGAGGTAGGAAATTAGCTGTTAGAACTGTTGTGAATGTGGAACAGTGGGGAGTTAGGCTGGTAGAATGATGTAATGATGTGGGGTACTATTGAGCTAGGCTGGTAGAATGATGTAATGTTATGGGATGCTGGGAAGCTAGGCTGGTAGAATGATGTAATGATGTGGGACACTGCGGAGCTAGGCTACTGAAATGACGTAATGATGTGGGGCACTGGGGAGCTGGGCCGGTAGAATGATGTAATGATGTGGGGCACTGCAGAGCTAAGCTGGTAGAATGATGTAATGATGTGGGGTACTGTGGAGCTAGGCTGGTAGAATGATGTAATGATGTGGGGTACTGTGGAGTTAGGCTGGTAGAATGATGTAATCATGTGGGGTACTAGCGAGCCTGGCTGGTAGAATGATGTAATCATGTGGGGCACTAGCAAGCTTGGCTGGTAGAATGATGTCATGATGTGGGGCACTGGGGAGCAAGGCTGGTAGAATGATGTAATGATTTGGGGCACTAGCAAGCTTGGCTGGTAGAATGATGTAATGATGTGGGGCACTAGCAAGCTTGGCTGGTAGAATGATGTAATGATGTGGGACACTGTGGAGCTAGGCTGGTAGAATGATGTAATGATGTGGGGCACTGGGGAGCTAGGCTGGTAGAATGATGTAATGATGTGGGGCACTGGGGAACTAAGCTGGTAGAATGGTATAATGATGAGGGGTGCTAGACTGGTAGAATGATGGTATGATGGGTGCACTGGGGAGCTAGGCTGGTAGCATGATGTAATGATGTGAGGTACTGGGGTGCTAGGCTGGTGGAATGATGTAATGATGTGTGGCACTGGGGAACTAAGCTGGTAGAATGGTGTAATGATGTGGGGAGCTAGGCTGGCAGAATGGTGTAAATATGTGGGGCACTGGGGAGCTAGGCTGGTAGAATGATGTAATGATGTGGGCTACAGGGGAGCTAGGCTGCTAAAATGATGCAATGATGCTGGATACTGTTGAGCTAGGCTGCTAGAATGACATTGTGATGTGAGGCACTAGGGAGCAAGGCTGTTAGAATGGTATACTGATGTGGGGCACTGGGGAGCTTGACTGGTAGAATGGTCTAATGATGTGGATTAGAGGGCAGGTAGGCTGGTAAAATGATGTAATGATGTGGGGTACTGTTGAGCTAGGCTGATAGAATGACATAGTGATGTGGGGCACTAGGGAGCTAGGCTGGTAGAATGGTGTAATGATGTGGGGCACTGGGGAAATAGACTGGTAGAATGGTGTAATGATGTGGGGTAGAGGGCAGCTATGCTGGTAGAATGGTGTAATGATGTGGGGTACAGGGGAGTTAGGCTTGGAAAATGATGTAATGATGTGGGTCATTGGGGACCTAGGCTGTTAGAATGATGTAATGATGTGGGGCACTGTGGAACTAAGCTGGCAGAATGGTATAATGATGTGGGGCACTAGGCTGGTAGAATGATGGTATGATGGGTGCACCAGGGAGCTAGGCTGGTAGAATGATGTAATGATGTGGGCTACTGGGGAACTAGGTTGGTGGAATGATGTAATGATGTGGGGCACTGGGGAGCTAGGCTGGTAGAATGGTGTAAAGATGTGGGGCACTGGGGAGCTATGCTTGTAGAATGATGTACTGATGTGGGGTACAGGGGAGCTAGGCTGCTAAAATGATGTAATGATGCTGGGTACTATTGAGTTAGGCTGATAGAATCACATAGTGATATGGGGCACAAGGGAACTAGACTGGTAGAATGGAGTAATGATGTGGGGCACTGGGGAACTAAGCTGGTAGAATGGTATAATGATGAGGGGCACTGGGGAGATAGAATGGTAGAATGGTGTAATGATGTGGGGCACTGGGGAGCTAGACTGGTAGAATGGTGTAATGATGTGGGGCACTGGGGAGCTAGACTGGTAGAATGGTGTAATGATGTGGGGCACTGGGGAGCTAGACTGGTAGAATGATGTAATGATGTGAGGCACTGGGGAGTTAGGCTTGTAGAATGGTGTAATGATGTGGGGCACTGGGGAGCTAGGCTGTTAGAATGGTGTAACGATGTGGGGCACTGGGGAACTAGGCTGGTAGAATGGTATAATGAGGGGCAATAGACTGGTAGAATGATGGTATGATGGGTGCACTGGGGAGCTAGGCTGGTAGAATGATGTCATGATGTGGGGTACTGGGGAGCTAGGCTGGTGGAATGATGTAATGATGTGTGGCACTGGGGAACTAAGCTGGAAGAATGGTGTAATGATGTGGGATGCTAGGCTGGTAGAATGGTGGTATGATGGGCACAATGTGGAACTAGGCTGGTAGAATGGTGTAAATATGTGGGGCACTGGGGAGCTAGGCTGTTAGAATGGTGTAACGATGTGGGGCATTGAGGATCTAAGCTGGTAGAATGGTATAATGATGAGGGGTGCTAGACTGGTAGAATGATGTTATGATGGGTGCACTGGGGTGCTAGGCTGGTAGAATGATGTAATGATGTGGGGTACTGGGGTGCTAGGTTGGTGGAATGATGTAATGAAGTGGGGCACTAGGGAACTAAGCTGGTAGAATGGTGTAATGATGTGGGGCACTAGGCTGGTAGAATGATGGTATGATGGGCGCACTGGGGAGCTAGGCTGGTAGAATGATGTAATGATGTGGGCTACTGGGGAACTAGGCTGGTGGAATGATGTAATGATGTGGGGCACTGGGGAGCTAGGCTGGTAGAATGGTGTAAAGATGTGGGGCACTGGGGAGCTATGCTTCTAGAATGATGTATTGATGTGGGGTACAGGGGAGCTAGGCTGCTAAAATGATGTAATGATGCTGGGTACTGTTGAGTTAGGCTGATAGAATCACATAGTGATGTGGGGCACAAGGGAACTAGGCTGGTAGAATGGTGTAATGATGTGGGGCACTGGGGTGCTAGACTGGTAGAATGGCGTAATGATGTGGGGCACTGGGGAGCTAGACTGGTAGAATGGTGTGATGATGTGGGGCACTGAGGAGCTACACTGGTAGAATGATGTAATGATGTGGAGCACTGGGCAGCTAGGCCTGTAGAATGGTGTAATGATGTGGGGCACTGGGGAACTAAGCTGGTAGAATGGTATAATGATGAGGGGCGCTAAACTGGTAGAATGATGGTATGATGTGTGCACTGGGGAGCTAGGCTGGTAGAATGATGTAATGATGTGGGGTACTGGGGAGCAAGGCTGGTGGAATGATGTAATGATGTGTTGCACTGGGGAACTATGCTGGTAGAATGGTGTAATGATGTGGGGCGCTAGGCTGGTAGAATGGTGGTATGATGGGCTCACTGGGGAGCTAGGCTGGTAGAATGGTATAAATATGTGGGGCACTGGGGAGCTAGGCTGATAGAATGATGTAATGATCAGGGGTACAGAGGAGCTAGGCTGCTAAAATGATATAATGGTGCTGGATACTGTTGAGCTAGGCTGATAGAATGATATTGTGATATGGGGCAGTAGGGAGCTAGGCTGGTAGAATGGTGTAATGATGTGGGGCACTGGGGAGCTAGACTGGTAGAATGGTGTAATGATGTGGATTAGAGAGCAGTTAGGCTGGTGAAATGACATAATGATGTGGGGTACTGTTGAGCTAGGCTGATATAATGACATAGTGATGTGGGGCACTAGGGAGCTAGGCTGGTAGAATTGTGTAATGATGTGGGGCACTGGGGAGCTAGACTGGTAGAATGGTGTAATGATGTGGGGTAGAGGGCAGCTAGGCTGGTAAAATGATGTAATGATGTGGGGTACTGTTGAGCTAGGCTGGTAGAATGGTGTAATGATGTGGGGCACTGGGGTGCTAGACTGGTAGAATGGCGTAATGATGTGGGGCACTGGGGAGCTAGACTGGTAGAATGGTGTGATGATGTGGGGCACTGAGGAGCTACACTGGTAGAATGATGTAATGATGTGGAGCACTGGGCAGCTAGGCCTGTAGAATGGTGTAATGATGTGGGGCACTGGGGAACTAAGCTGGTAGAATGGTATAATGATGAGGGGCGCTAAACTGGTAGAATGATGGTATGATGTGTGCACTGGGGAGCTAGGCTGGTAGAATGATGTAATGATGTGGGGTACTGGGGAGCTAGGCTGGTGGAATGATGTAATGATGTGTTGCACTGGGGAACTACGCTGGTAGAATGGTGTAATGATGTGGGGCGCTAGGCTGGTAGAATGGTGGTATGATGGGCTCACTGGGGAGCTAGGCTGGTAGAATGGTGTAAATATGTGGGGCACTGGGGAGCTAGGCTGATAGAATGATGTAATGATGTGGGGTACAGAGGAGCTAGGCTGCTAAAATGATATAATGGTGCTGGATACTGTTGAGCTAGGCTGATAGAATGATATTGTGATATGGGGCAGTAGGGAGCTAGGCTGGTAGAATGGTGTAATGATGTGGGGCACTGGGGAGCTAGACTGGTAGAATGGTGTAATGATGTGGGGTAGAGGGCAGCTAGGCTGGTAAAATGATGTAATGATGTGGGGTACTGTTGAGCTAGGCTGGTAGAATGGTGTAATGATGTGGGGTACAGGGGAGCTAGGCTTGGAAAATGATGTAATGATGTGGGTCATTGGGGACCTAGGCTGTTAGAATGATGTAATGATGTGGGGCACTTTGGAACTAAGCTGGTAGAATGGTGTAATGATGTGGGGCATTAGGCTGGTAGAATGATGGTATGATGGGCGCACTGGGGAGCTAGGCTGGTAGAATGATGTAGTGATGTGGGCTACTGGGTAACTAGGCTGGTGGAATGATGTAATGATGTGGGGCACTGGGGAGCTAAGCTGGTAGAATGGTGCAAAGATATGGGGCACTGGGGATGTATGCTTGTAGAATGATGTATTGATGTGGGGTACAGAGGAGCTAGGCTGCTAAAATGATGTAATGATGCTGGGTACTGTTGAGTTAGGCTGATAGAATCACATAGTGATGTGGGGCACAAGGGAACTAGGCTGGTAGAATGGTGTAATGATGTGGGGCACTGGGGAGCTAGACTGGTAGAATGGTGTAATGATGTGGGGCACTGGGGAGCTAGACTGGTAGAATGGTGTAATGATGTGGGGCACTGGGGAGCTAGACTGGTGGAATGGTGGAATGATGTGGGGTAGAGGGCAGCTAGGCTGGTAAAATGATGTAATGACATGGGGTACTGTTGAGCTAGGCTGGTAGAATGGTGTAATGATGTGGGTCACTGGGGAGCTAGGCTGGTAGAATGCTGTAATGATGTGGGGTACAGGGGAGCTAGGCTTGGAAAATGATGTAATGATGTGGGGCATTGGGGATGTAGGCTGTTAGAATGATGTAATGATGTGGGGCACTGTGGAACTAAGCTGGTAGAATGGTGTAATGATGGGGGGCACTAGGCTGGTAGAATGATGGTATGTTGGGTGCACTGGGGAGCTAGGCTGGTAGAGTGATGTAATGATGTGGGCCACTGGGGAACTAGGCTGGTGGAATGATGCAATGATGTGGGGCACTGGGGAGCTAGGCTGGTAGAATGGTGTAAAGATGTGGGGCACTGGGGAACTATGCTTGTAGAATGATGTATTGATGTGGGGTACAGGGGAGCTAGGCTGCTAAAATTATGTAATGATGCTGGGTACTGTTGAGTTAGGCTGATAGAATCACATAGTGATGTGGGGCACAAGGGAACTAGACTGGTAGAATGGTGTAATGATGTGGGGCACTGGGGGAGCTAGACTGGTAGAATGGTGTAATGATGTGGGGTACAGAGGAGCTAGGCTGCTAAAATGATATAATGGTGCTGGATACTGTTGAGCTAGGCTGATAAAATTATATTGTGATGTGGGGCAGTAGGGAGCTAGGCTGCTAGAATGGTGTAATGATGTGGGGCACTGGGGAGCTAGACTGGTAGAATGGTGTAATGATGTGGATTAGAGAGCAGTTAGGCTGGTGAAATGACATAATGATGTGGGGTGCTGTTGAGCTAGGCTGTTAGAATGGTGTAACGATGTGGGGCACTGGAGAACTAAGCTGGTAGAATGGTATAATGATGAGGGGCGCTAAACTGGTAGAATGATGGTATGATGTGTGCACTGGGGAGCTAGGCTGGTAGAATAATGTAATGATGTGGGGTACTGGGGAGCTAGGCTGGTGGAATGATGTAATGATGTGTTGCACTGGGGAACTATGCTGGTAGAATGGTGTAATGATGTGGGGCGCTAGGCTGGTAGAATGGTGGTATGATGGGCTCAGTGGGGAGCTAGGCTGGTAGAATGGTCTAAATATATGGGGCACTGGGGAGCTAGGCTGATAGAATGATGTAATGATCTGGGGTACAGAGGAGCTAGGCTGCTAAAATGATATAATGGTGCTGGATACTGTTGAGCTAGGCTGATAGAATGATATTGTGATGTGGGGCAGTAGGGAGCTAGGCTGGTAGAATGGTGTAATGATGTGGGGCACTGGGGAGCTAGACTGGTAGAATGGTGTAATGATGTGGATTAGAGAGCAGTTAGGCTGGTGAAATGACATAATGATGTGGGGTACTGTTGAGCTAGGCTGATAGAATGACATAGTGATGTGGGGCACTAGGGAGCTAGGCTGGTAGAATTGTGTAATGATGTGGGGCACTGGGGAGCTAGACTGGTAGAATGGTGTAATGATGTGGGGTAGAGGGCAGCTAGGCTGGTAAAATGATGTAATGATGTGGGGTACTGTTGAGCTAGGCTGGTAGAATGGTGTAATGATGTGGGGTACAGGGGAGCTAGGCTTGGAAAATGATGTAATGATGTGGGTCATTGGGGACCTAGGCTGTTAGAATGATGTAATGATGTGGGGCACTGTGGAACTAAGCTGGTTGAATGGTGTAATGATGTGGGGCACTAGGCTGGTAGAATGATGGTAGGATGGGCGTACTGGGGAGCTAGGCTGGTAGAATGGTGTAAATATGTGGGGCACTGGGGAGCTAGGCTGATAGAATGATGTAATGATGTGGGGTACAGAGGAGCTAGGCTGCTAAAATGATATAATGGTGCTGGATACTGTTGAGCTAGGCTGATAGAATGATATTGTGATATGGGGCAGTAGGGAGCTAGGCTGGTAGAATGGTGTAATGATGTGGGGCACTGGGGAGCTAGACTGGTAGAATGGTGTAATGATGTGGGGCACTGAGGAGCTATGCTGGTAGACTGATGTAATGATGTGAGGCACTGGGGAGTTAGGCTTGTAGAATGGTGTAATGATGTGGGGCACTGGGGAGCTAAGCTGCTAGAATGGTGTAACGATGTGGGGCACTGGGGAACTAGGCTGATAGAATGGTATAATGAGGGGCGCTAGACTGGTAGAATGATGGTATGATGGGTGCACTGGGGAGCTAGGCTGGTAGAATGATGTAGTGATGTGGGCTACTGGGGAACTAGGCTGGTGGAATGATGCAATGATGTGGGGCACTGGGGATCTAGGCTGTTAGAATGATGTCAAGATGTGTGGCACTGGGGAGCTATGCTGGTAGAATGATGTATTGATGTGGGGCACTGGGCAGCTAGGCTGCTAGAATGATGTAATGATGTGGGGCACTAGGGAGCCAGGCTGTTAGAATGGTGTAATGATGTGGGGCACTGGGGAGCTAAGCTGGTAGAATGGTGTAATGATGTGGGGCACTGGGGAGCTAGACTGGTAGAATGGTGGTATGATGGGGGCACTGGGGAGCTAGGCTGGTAGAATGGTGTCATGATGTGGGGTACTGGGGAGCTAGGCTGGTGGAATGATGTAATGATGTGTGGCACTGGGGAACTAAGCTGGTAGAATGGTGTAATGATGTGGGGTGCTAGGCTGGTAGAATGGTGGCATGATGGGTACACTGGGGAGCTAGGCTGGTAGAATGGTGTAAATATGTGGGGCACTGAGGAGCTAGGCTGATAGAATGGTGTAATGATGTGGGGCACTGGGGATCTAAGCTGGTAGAATGGTATAATGATGTGTGGTGCTAGACTGGTAGAATGTTGGTATGATGGGTGACTGGGGAGCTGGGCTGGTAGAATGATGTAATGATGTGGGGTACTGGGGTGCTAGGCTGGTGGAATGATGTAATGATGTGGGGCACTAGGGAACTAAGCTGGTAGAATGGTGTAATGATGTGGGCACTAGGCTGGTAGAATGATGGTATGATGGGCGCACTGGGGAGCTAGGCTGGTAGAATGATGTAATGATGTGGGCTACTGGGGAACTAGGCTGGTGGAATGATGCAATGATGTGGGGCACTGGGGAGCTAGGCTGGTAGAATGGTGTAATGATGTGGGGTGCTGGGCTGGTAGAATGGTGGTATGATGGGTGCACTGGGGAGCTAGGCTGGTAGAATTATGTAATGATGTGGGGTACTGGGGAGCTAGGCTGATAGAATGATGTAATGATGTGGGGTACAGGGGAGCTAGGCTGCTAAAATGATGTAATGGTGCTCGATACTGTTGAGCTAGGCTGATAGAATGACATTGTAATGTGGGGCAGTAGGGAGCTAGGCTGGTAGAATGGTGTAATGATGTGGGGCACTGGAGAGCTAGACTGGTAGAATAGTGTAATGATGTGGATTAGAGGGCAGTTAGGCTGGTGAAATGATATAATGATGCTGGGTACTGTTGAGTTAGGCTGATAGAATGACATAGTGATGTGGGGCACTAGGGAGCTAGGCTTGTAGAATGGTGTAATTCTTCTCCCACCATTCTATTGTATACCTCAGTCACACGGAGTTACAATTCATGCTGATACATGCTTAGGCAGCATATTTTAAAAGCACATTACACATATATATTATTTATAAAATGCGCGTTTTATTTCAACAACATATATTCAACAAAGACATCCTTTGTTTACACTTTTTCATTCAAAGTGATCAGTGTTCTGATAAGTTTTTACGATGCACATTATGTATTTATTAAGGCTAATGGTTTTGTTTAGAATTTTATACATAACAAAGTTCGTAATTAATATAACACTTAATTGTATATCCATTTGCTCAAAATCTGTAATATTGAGCACCTTAAACACAAACAACAATGAAAAAAGCACTGTTGCACTTTAAGTAAGATCCATGCTGAAAATCCATTTTGATGGCTTAATTTTTTAATTGTTTGTTTTAATTATTTAATTGATATGATTATTTGTTAGCAATTGGCCTATCTGCTAGAGTATATAAACTGCATGGCCACACAGTTAATTTATCTTGAAAAAGCCTGGGATTGCCAGGCGAAAGCGCTCGTTTCTACTTGTAACTGTGGATTAATAAAGAAGATTTGTTTTTTTACCAATGATTTGTTTTGGGTATTTCTACTGAGTAAACCAACCAAGCTAAAAAAAAAAAAAAAAAAAAAAAATTTCTACAAGTATTTTGTCCTTGTGGCATCATCTAATTTCTGTGGATTTAGGCTGGTAGAATGCTGTAATGATGTGGGGTACAATGGAGCTAGGCTTGGAAAATGATGTAATGATGTGGGGCATTGGGGATCTAGGCTGTTAGAATGATGTCATGATGTGGGGCACTGTGGAGCTATGCTGGTAGAATGATGTAATGATGTGGAACACTGGGCAGCTAGGCTTGTAGAATGGTGTAATGATGTGGGGCACTAGGGAGCTAGGCTGTTAGAATGGTGTAACGATGTGGGGCACTGGGGAGCTAAGCTGGTAGAATGGTATAATGATGAGGGGCGCTAGACTGGTAGAATGGTGGTATGATGGGTGCACTGGGAGCTAGGCTGGTAGAATGATGTCATGATGTGGGGTACTGGGGAGCTAGGCATGTGGAATGTTGTAATGATGTGTGGCACTGGGGAACTAAGCTGGTAGAATGGTGTAATGATGTGGGGCGCTAGGCTGGTAGAATGGTGGTATGATGGGCACACTGGGGAGCTAGGCTGGTAGAATGGTGTAAATATGTGGGGCACTGGGGACCTAGGCTGATAGAATGGTGTAACGATGTGAGGCACTGGGGATCTAAGCTGGTAGAATGGTATAATGATGTGGGGTGCTAGACTGGTAGAATGTTGGCATGATGGGTGCACTGGGGAGCTGGGCTGGTAGAATGATGTAATGATGTGGGGTACTGGGGTGCTAGGCTGGTGGAATGATGTAATGATGTAATGATGTGGGGCACTAGAGAACTAAGCTGGTAGAATGGTGTAATGATGTGGGCACTAGGCTGGTAGAATGATGGTATGATGGGCGCACTGGGGAGCTAGGCTGGTAGAATGATGTAATGATGTGGGCTACTGGGGAACTAGGCTGGTGGAATGATGTAATGATGTGGGGCACTGGGGAGCTATGCTTGTAGAATGATGTATTGATGTAGGGTACAGGGGAGCTAGGCTGCTAAAATGATGTAATGATGTGGGGCATTGGGGAGCTAGACTGGTAGAATGGTGTAATGATGTGGGGCACTGGGGAGCTAGACTGGTAGAATGGTGTCATGATGTGGGGCACTGGGGAGCTAGACTGGTAGAATGGTGTAATGATGTGGGGCACTGAGGAGCTACGCTGGTAGAATGATGTAATGATGTGGAACACTGGGCAGCTAGGCTTGTAGAATGATGTAATGATGTGGGACACTGGGGAGCTAGGCTGTTAGAATGGTGTAACGATGTGGGGCACTGGGGAACTAAGCTGGTAGAATGGTATAATGATGAGGGGTGCTAGACTGGTAGAATGATGGTATGATGGGTGCACTGGGGAGCTAGGCTGGTAGAATGATGGAATGATGTGGGGTACTGGGGAGCTAGGCTGGTGGAATGATGTAATGATGTATGGCACTGGGGAACTACACTGGTAGAATGGTGTAATGATGTGGGGTGCTAGGCTGGTAGAATGGTGGTATGATGGGTGCACTGGGGAGCTAGGCTGGTAGAATGATGTAATGATGTGGGGTACAGGGGAGCTAGGCTGCTAAAATGATGTAATGGTGCTCGATACTGTTGAGCTAGGCTGATAGAATGACATTGTAATGTGGGGCAGTAGGGAGCTATGCTGGTAGAATGGTGTAATGATGTGGGGAACTGGGGAGCTAGACTGGTAGAATAGTGTAATGATGTGGATTAGAGGGCAGTTAGGCTGGTGAAATTACATAATGATTCTGGGTACTGTTGAGTTAGGCTGATAGAATGACATAGTGATGTGGGGCACTAGGGAGCTAGGCTGGTAGAATGGTGTAATGATGTCGGGCACTGGGGAGCTAGACTGGTAGAATGGTGTAATGATGTGGAGTAGAGGGCAGCTAGGCTGGTAAAATGATGTAATGATGTGGGGTACTGTTGAGCTAGGCTGATAGAATGGTTTAATGACGTGGGTCACTGGGGAGCTAGGCTGGTAGAATGCTGTAATGATGTGGGGTACAGGGGAGCTAGGCTTGGAAAATGATGTAATGATGTGGGTCATTGGGGATCTAGGCTGTTAGAATGGTGTAATGATGTGGGGCACTGGGGAACTAAGCTGGTAGAATGGTGCAATGATGTGGGGCATTTGGCTGGTAGAATGATGGTATGATGGGCGCACTGGGGAGCTAAGCTGGTAGAATGATGTAATGATGTGGGCTACTGGGGAACTAGGCTGGTGGAATGATGCAATGATGTGGGGCACTGGGGGGCTAAGCTGGTAGAATGGTGCAAAGATGTGTGGCACTGGGGAGCTATGCTTGTAGAATGATGTATTGATGTGGGGTACAGAGGAGCTAGGCTGCTAAAATGATGTAATGATGCTGGTACTGTTGAGTTAGGCTGATAGAATCACATAGTGATGTGGGGCACAAGGGAACTAGGCTGGTAGAATGGTATAATGATGTGGGGCACTGGGGAGCTAGACTGGTAGAATGGTGTAATGATGTGGGGCACTGGGGGATCTAGACTGGTAGAATGGTGTAATGATGTGGGGCACTGGGGAGCTAGACTTGTAGAATGGTGTAATGATGTGGGGTAGAGGGCAGCTAGGCTGGTAAAATGATGTAATGACGTGGGGTACTGTTGAGCTAGGCTGGTAGAATGGTGGAATGATGTGGGGTACTGGGGAGCTAGACTGATAGAATGGTGTAATGATGTGGGGCACTGGGGAGCTAGACTGGTAGAATGGTGTAATGATGTGGGGTAGAGGGCAGCTAGGCTAGTAAAATGATGTAATGATGTGGGGTACTGTTGAGCTAGGCTGGTAGAATGGTGGAATGATGTGGGTCACTGGGGAGCTAGGCTGGTAGAATGCTGTAATGATGTGGGGTACAGGGGAGCTAGGCTTGGAAAATGATGTAATGATGTGGGTCATTGGGGATCTAGGCTGTTAGAATGGTGTAATGATGTGGGGCACTGGGGAACTAAGCTGGTAGAATGGTGCAATGATGTGGGGCATTTGGCTGGTAGAATGATGGTATGATGGGCGCACTGGGGAGCTAAGCTGGTAGAATGATGTAATGATGTGGGATACTGGGGAACTAGGCTGGTGGAATGATGTAATGATGTGGGGCACTGGGGAGCTAAGCTGGTAGAATGGTGTAAAGATGTGGGGCACTGGGGAGCTATGCTTGTAGAATGATGTATTGATGTGGGGTACAGAGGAGCTAGGCTGCTAAAATGATGTAATGATGCTGGGTACTGTTGAGTTAGGCTGATAGAATCACATAGTGATGTGGGGCACAAGGGAACTAGGCTGGTAGAATGGTGTAATGATGTGGGGCACTGGGGAGATAGACTGGTAGAATGGTGGAATGATGTGGGGCACTGGGGAGCTAGACTGGTAGAATGGTGGAATGATGTGGGGTACTGGGGAGCTAGACTGGTAGAATGGTGTAATGATGTGGGGCACTGGGGGATCTAGACTGGTAGAATGGTGGAATGACGTGGGGCACTGGGGAGCTAGACTGGTAGAATGGTGTAATGATGTGGGGCACTGGGGGAGCTAGACTGGTAGAATGGTGTAATGATGTGGGCACTGGGGAGCTAGACTGGTGGAATGGTGTAATGATGTGGGGTGGAGGGCAGCTATACTGGTAAAATGATGTAATGACGTGAGGTACTGTTGAGCTAGCCTGTTAGAATGGTGTAATGATGCGGGTCACTGGGGAGCTAGGCTGGTAGAATGCTGTAATGATGTGGGGTACAGGGGAGCTAGGCTTGGAAAATGATGTAATGATGTGGGGCATTGGGGACCTAGGCTGTTAGAATGATGTAATGATGTGGGGCACTGTGGAACTAAGCTGGTAGAATGGTGTAATGATGTGGGGCACTAGGCTGGTAGAATGATGGTATGATGGGCGCACTGGGGAGCTAGGCTGGTAGAATGATGTAATGATGTGGGCCACTGGGGAACTAGGCTGGTGGAATGATGCAATGATGTGGGGCACTGGGGAGCTAGGCTGGTAGAATGGTGTAAAGATGTGGGGCACTGGGGAGCTATGCTTGTAGAATGATGTATTGATGTGGGGTACAGGGGAGCTAGGCTGCTAAAATTATGTAATGATGCTGGGTACTGCTGAGTTTGGCTTATAGAATCACATAGTGGTGTGGGGCACAAGGGAACTAGACTTGTAGAATGATGTAATGATGTGGGGCACTGGGGAGCTAGACTGGTAGAATGGTGTAATGATGTTTGGCACTGGGGGAGTTAGACTGGTAGAATGGTGTAACAATGTGGGGCATTGGGGAGCTAGACTGGTAGAATGTTGTAATGATGTGGGGCACTGGGGAGCTAGACTGGTAGAATGGTGTAATGATGTGGGGCACTGGGGAGCTAGACTGCTAGAATGATGTAATGATGTGGGGCACTGGGGAGCTAGACTGGTAGAATGGTGTAATGATGTGGGGCACTGGGGATCTAGACTGGTAGAATGGTGTAATGATGTGGGGCACTGAGGAGCTATGCTGGTAGAATGATGTAATGATGTGGGGCACTGGGGAGCTAGACTGGTAGAATGGTGTAATGATGTGGGGCACTGGGGAGCTAGACTGGTAGAATGGTGTAATGATGTGGGGCACTGAGGAGCTACTCTGGTCGAATGATGTAATGATGTTAAGTGGATCAAAAAAAAAAAGAAAGAAAAAAAATACAGCTAGAAGTAGAGAGCATCCTTTGTGACTAAAAAGGATTATCACATACAGTCTGAATTTTTGTTTTGGACTCATTCTTCCCTTTGTGTTTTACCTACAGTGCTGTGCAGTTCCCATTTCCGATACTTATTTATCAATATTTTTCCACTTCTGGCTGCAGGTGATTGAGGGACAGTATTTGGTTTTCTTCCTTTTATCTCTACATTTCATTTCAACTGACTGTACTTGACTTTTTCTGTCATCTAATTTACAATGGCTGTGGATGCATTATTTCAGTTAAAAGTTCCTTGGGTAACTGTCAAATAGGCTGAATGTCAGATTTTGATATCAGTTGTTTTTTTATCTAAAGCCATGCTATCTACAACTAGAGCAGTGACTTTTTTTCATCTGAGGGCCTATAATGCAGACAGAGCACAATTATTTTTTTCTTGGTTCTGTCTGCTTCTGATACTGGTCACATTCTGGGTGGCTCAGTGGAGTTATTGTTTCTTTGCAGGATCTTCTCAGTTGTTGCTGTTTGTTGCAAAAGTTCAGTTTGTCTATTTAGTTTGATTTCCAGATGAATTGCTCTCTGCTGTCCCAGTTCATACTTGGCTGTCAAATTTAAGGCCAGCAAAAACACCTTAGCCTGTCTAATCTTGATTGTTTATTTACTTGTCATGTTTTAAAGAATTGTTATCATTTGTTTGATTTTAATTGTCTTTGTTTAAATCTTCATTTTATTATATTATAGTCAGTTCCTTTTCTTCTCGGTATCCACAGGTATACCATAAGGCTCCATTCTGGGACCACTTCTATTCAACATTTTCACCAACCACCTCCTTATTTCTTGCCCTCTCTCCTCAGTCTTTCAGTGACAATGTCTCAGACCTCCACACACTAACTCAAAACTCCTTTCTCTCTGTCGAAAACTGGCTTACTATCAATCAGCTCATACTAAATCCAAAAAAAGAAACAAAAATAAAACTGCTGCACTTTCTGCTCAAATCACTTACCCATCAGCATTTACCATCACTTCACTAAACAACACAGTCATAAATGTATATACTCACACAAAACTCTTGGGTACAACCATTGATGACCAGCTAAATTCAACCTCCATATATCAAACTGTATCAAGAAGACACATCAAAAGCTAGGACTACTCTACATAAATAAATAAAATTCTCATAAACAACTCTAGACCTTCTCTTGCACATGCCTACCTTCTCCACACCCTTCTTTATCCCTCTCCTATTATGATGAACTTACAATCCTCCCTCAAAACCAGACATGAGCTCACCTACAACAAAATTGCCCAGTTTTCATCTAATTTACCTTACAACTCTCAGCACTTCCTAGCTCTACATTCTCTACACTGGCTAGAATTTTCCAAGCAGGTTTTATTTCCCTAACTGACACTCGTTCACTCCATTCTAAACAAACAATCCTCCTGTCCTTCCATCTCTTCTCTGATCTCCCTATACACCCCTACCTGCTCCTTACAGAGTTCAGACCAGCTTCTATTAACAGTCCACAAGCCAAAAAAAGCAATAGGACAACTCTTATATCGCTACTCAGTTGCACAGGCCTGGAATAAACTACCACTGGATATTAGGAGTCTTCCTCACACACAAAACTTCAAAAAAGCATTAAAAGAGACACGGCTGAAATCCTGGACCTGCTTATGCCAAAGACTCAACTAACTCAATCTCTCCCTCTCCCTCCTCACACTTCTTTACCCCACCTTTACTCTACCCCCCTCTAATCAACTCAATAGTCCTTTCCATAACTACCTATCTTAACCCATCTAAAAGTATTTGATTGCTCCTCTAGACTAGTAACTTCTACCTATTACTTCTAGCATTTCTACTTTCTGCCTACTAACTAAACACTTCAGCCAGCACTACACAACACATATGTCAATGTACAAAATTCTTACTCCTTGCAATAAGTGTTACCCTCAATGTACTCCTCTAGTCCCTTGTTGCCACTATTATGTAACTTGATTATGTTAAGTTGTTCTCCTTCTTTCGGCTTTTCCCGGTTAGGGCTCGCCACAGCGGAACTCCGGTACGCTAATGATTGGCAGTAGATTTTAAGGTGCCAAGGTGCCAGCCCGATGCCCAACTTTCAACAAAGGCATGCCCATTCACGCACGTCTTTTTACTTGTTAGTAATAATTATAATTTGTTGTATATCTGTATGGGGCTCCCCCCAGCCTCCTCTGAAAATGGGATCCTCACCCAGTCGGACATACCTGGTTAACAAATATCAAAATAAATAAAATAAAATAGTGATTTTATTAAATTACCCTCTTTGTCATCAGCAGTTAATATTATTTGCTGATATTAGCATCTTACTCTATAAATGATTTTCAGGATTGGGATGTTTTTCCATGGCAGTGATGTATTATGACACGGAGCTGCTTATTGCCCTCTTCCAGTTTATAGGCCCCCCATATTCTAATGTTTCACATATAGCTGTATATTGCCCTGTTCCGACTTATAGGGCCCATATTCTAATGGTAAATCTATTTCATGTGTGTATATATATATATATATATATATATATATATATATATATATATATACACACACACACACACACACATACATCTCTCTTTCTCATATATAGATATACATCTGTATCTATATTATAGATAGACATACATCTTTATCAATATATACACACACACACACACGCACACACACACACACATATATATATATATATATATATATATATATATATATATGTGTGTGTGTGTGTGTGTATAGATATAAAACTAAACATCATATAGCTCAAATAGTCATCTGAAATGTGAAACCCTGGACTTAACAAGCCAAACCTAGTGGAATACCATGGTAGTTCTCCAGGACAAACAAAAAATGGAAGGAAGTAGGATATACCAAATGATAATGGTTATGATGAAAAACAATGACCAGCTGTCCAAGTGAAAATGAAGAGCATATGCTTCCTAAGCTATATGTTAAAGAAAACTCTGAGGCAAAGAAGGCTCCTTTTTCAGATCGTTATTGAAAGTAAATACATTTTATACTCTCTCAAAGTAGCTTCACTATAGAATAATGCCCTGTTAGATGTTGGTTTTAAACTGAAGCTCAAATGTCGATCTTCAGTCCTCCGTATATAGCAAAGATACTCTAGTACCAACACAGTAATACTGTTACACCACATACACAATGCTATAACATTTCATAAAACTGAGTATGGATATAATGATACAATTACATTCATATATACTTTTTAATGGTGTCTATTTACTATCATGCAGTTTAACAACATACAGAATAATACTCACGTTCCACTGTTCAATAAAATTAAATAATATCAATGTTGTGTAATGTTGACACTGAATCTCTCCAGCAATACTTTTTAACAATGCCATTGCCATATACTAGCTCATTATATATGTGTGTGGATCTACTTCACTTACCTGAAAACCACATTGTCGACATTCACTTTACCAAGACGAATACACCGACAAACCAGAAGACCGACATCAGGAACACCAACATTCTGACACAAGGTAAGTAACAGCTTGGCTGTCCCAAAAAAAAAAAAAAAAAAAAAAAACTAAACTAAACCCACCCATGTGGGGGGCTTTGCCCCCACACACCCCTAACTAAATATACCAACTCCAAGATCGCACTATTGTGGGGGTAAGTGGCAAAGTTTAACAGGATGGCCAAGCGGTTACTTACCTCGAGTTGGAATGTCGGTGTTCCGAATGTCGGCTTTCTGGTTTGTCCGTATATTCGTCTCGATGAAGTGAATGTCGGCAATGTGGTTTTTGGGGTAAGTAAAGTGGGTCTATATTATAACATCGAATCTTACAAAGATTGACTGTTATAATATCGAACCCATAATGTTGAACGCTGAAAACAGCGAAGGTGCAGGACACCGAATTCTTTCCCAGGGAAAGAAATCGGTGGCCCGTTGCTGTGGCTTCACTGTTTTCAGCGTTCGATATGTTGGAGCATTATGGTTCGGGTTCAGGTAAGTGTGCGATTGTGTGTAGGTTAGGGTTACGGGGGGGGTTTAGGTGAGTTAGGGTTAGGGAGTGGGACAGGTAAGTGTGTGGTTGTGTGGACGTTAGTGTTAGGGCATGGGTCAGGTAAGTGTGCGATTGTGTGTGGGTTAGGGGGCGGATTAGGTGAGTTAGGGTTAGGGCGCGGGTCAGGTAAGTGTGCGGTTGTGTGTAGGTTAGAGTTAGGGGGCAGGTTAGGTGAGTTAGGGTTAGGGCGCGGGTGAGGTGAGTGTGCGATAGTGGCGGACCTTAGGGTTAGGGTCGGGTTAAGGTAAGTGGATAGCTAGTTGTGTATGTAAAGTTTAGTTTAGGTTTAGGTGTAGGATTTTAAGTGTATATGTGTAGATTGCTGTTTTTTGTGTGTGTTTGTGTTGTGTATATGTTTCTCGGAATAGCGATTTTTTTTCACTGGGAAAAAAATCACTATTCTAACTGTTCAATGTTTGTGGATTTCGGGGTTTAGGGTTCGATATTATAACATTCAATTTTTGTAGATTTCGATGTTATAATATAGACCCAAGTAAAGGAGACCCGAGTGTGTGTGTGTGTGTGTGTGTGTGTGTGTGTGTGTGTGTGTGTGTGTGTGTGTGTATATTACATATGTATATATATATATATATATATATATATATATATATATATATATATATATATATATATATATATATATATATACCTCCTGTTATACAACATTCTCCAAGCACATGTTGTAGCAACTATCAGTCAAGGTTGCTTTTCTCTTTTTCATTTCCTCCCCTTCTCTCAGCTAAGATTATCTGTACAAAATGCCTTATTTGCTTAATCTGTATAAATGGCTATTATATTTCCACTGTCTGTTTGTACATAATGCTTAAAGGTACTTAAAATAGTTGAATTTCATCATATTTCTACTTTTTTCTCATGATTCTTAGTACACTGATCACTTACTTGATGTATAATTGTACCTGAATTCTGTGTCAACTGTGTCTTTACTGGAGCTTTTCTCTGCAGGCCTCTGTTGAAAACAGCAAAAGGAAATGGATAAATAAATAAATAAATAAATTCTACATATCTGTCTATCTTTCTATCTATTTATATGAGTTGATATCACATTATTGAGTTTTTGGAAACTCGAAATTCATATGGTAAGGAGAATATGTTTGAGTTTCCAAAAACTAGAAAGAAAAAAAAAGAAATTTACATTTTTGCAGGGGTGGAAAGCCCCACTGTACCCCCCCCCCCAAGTAGGGGATGTGCCCCCATCCCTCTGAAAATTGTATAAGTCAACTCTGAGACTGCACTACAGTGGGGAAAATGGTAAATTTCCTGACCACCACTGTACAGTGATCTCCACACAAATGCTTAATCTGGGAATGTAGACTTTTATGATTTACTTCTGTTGAATTTTCAGAAACTTGAACATATGGTCCTGAACATATGACTTTTGAGTTTCTGAAAACTTGATAGTGTCATATATACACACAAACATGTAGATATGTTTATGGATCTAGTGAGAAAGGTCACTTTAGCATTACATCAACATGGATAAGGTTGACACAGTAATGTTGAGTAGAACAAGGTTGACATGCTTATGTTCATACTTTGAGATTGCTTCTCAGAGCATGCAATGTTTCAAACAGTGTTTGTCAGGGGGGGCAAGCCTCCCTACACCACCCCTGCTAATTATGAATAATAACACCAGTCCTCTTTCCTGGGGATCATCCTTTATCACACAACTGTCGACTAAATGCAGTGTCGACCAATGTGGGTCAACCATACCAAGGCTGATCTTAGCCACAATTGACCAAACTGATGTAAACCATACATACATATCTTTAAAAATG
>NC_056736.1:318053409-318065909 GCF_019279795.1 Protopterus annectens
CCTAGTAAACATAGTATGTTTTGATTAGCCTAATCTATTTGCACAGCTTCTGTACAGAAATGTACTTAACGGGGTACTAACCTGGTGCATCAGCCACCAAGATGCATGGTAGTTAGCCCATTTTTAAGAAACTGTCCATTCCTCCAGTGCTGAGTTGTGAACCATTGTCCCCCTCTTCAGGCACATAAAAACTCCAGTGGCTCTGTCAGCCTGTTACTGACCCCTATGTCCAACTTCTCAGCTGTTGTAGACTATGCCTTTGTTTTGGCACAGTTTAGCATGTTGGTAACACACTGCAGTGTGCATCTGTGGCCCTCCACATCATTTATGTCAGGAACCACTGTCTGCCACACTTTATCATGTAAAGGCTGGTCGCTATCACTTCTCACCAACAGGTGACCATCCAAATGCTGTAAGCGCTCATTGCAGGACATCATTTTCTACAGGGCTGAAACTGTCCATCTTCTGACATCCGTCTCATACCCCACACTTGCAGACATCTGTGAACACATGAGACAGAGCTGCAGAGTGTATACTACTGAAACTGGTAGGATGGCAGCTGATGACATTGTGTAGTCATGGAGACAGCTATGGGGTTATACCATATGATAATTGTAGGGATACATATGGGAATTCTTCCAGCAGGAGTAGCTCCCATGCAAGGTACTTACGCACTGCCATGGGGTTCAGCCAGTGAGTTAGTACCAATTGCACATAGGTATGAGTGCATGCATTTGTGATACAGAAAAAAGACTTGGCAAACTACTTCCATTTCCCCACTCTGCCTTGAGAACTCTGTGGGTAGTAGTGGCTGTCCTCAGGGTCACTCTAGGAGTTGTATGAAACTCATAACAGAGAGAGAGAGAGAGAAAGAGAGAGAGAGAGAGAGAGAGAGAGAGAGAGAGAGAGAGAGAGAGAGAGAGAGCAGGGAGAAGCTTAGCTGGGGTGAACCAAATGGGGGAGTCATCCTGGGTGTTAGGCATTAGAGGGCACAATCGGGAGATGTTGGTCGATTGGTAGTATAGTTCTATTATTCAGTTCTCTGCCAGCATTTCTGATCTTATAAATTTCTGAATTTTGGTGCTGCTTTTGCAGTCAGGACACAGGACTGAAGTACTTCATTGCTTTCTTTGTGTTATAAGTTGAAGCAAACTGCTTGCTACAAATGCAGTAAGTGGTTTACTACAGTTGTCCAAAGCAGAAATAAACTTTTTTATGACCTTTTTGAGTGGTCCAAATCAAGAATAGACACTGACCTTCCTTGTTCCCAAGGTGGCGAGCAGCACCAGATTAGAGAATAGACTTTTTTATAGTGTTGAGGGGTGCCAGATTGCAGACTGACATTGGGTGCTAGAGGAGTCAGATGCAGCTCTGAGATCAGGTATGTATATGGTAAAATTCAACATCAAGAGATACCTTGGGAAATAAGTGTTATAGTGTTGAGGGGTGCCAGATTGCAGACTGACATTGGGTGCTAGAGGAGTCAGATGCAGCTCTGAGATCAGGTATGCATATGGTAAAATTCAACATCAAGAGATACCTTGGGAAATAAGAGTGACACAGATCTACCCTAATACAGTGGGGGTTTACATATGTCTAGGGACAGGACTGCTGTACTCAGCAACACAGATGAGCATAAACATTACACAGGCCATATCCTCACCATAATGGAGACTGAAATGTGCAGGGATAGGTTGGGCTGCTGGTGTGAATGGCTTGAGATGTACCTCTCTGGACTATATGAAAAGAGATATGATTGACCTCTGTGAATATGTGTCCCAGGTGGGTATGTCCTTAGCTTTGAGCAACATTTTACTCTCACCTAGAATGATATTACAATATAAACAGAAAATGATTGACTTCAATAATTGGCTTAGTTTCTGGTGTCATTCTAAGGGGATCCAGTTCCTGTTAGCCTGGGATGGCATGGTGGATAGACCATGCCGCTTTGCCAGAGATGGTCTTCACCTGGCACCTCTAGGCTTTCGGTTGCTGGCTAAGGCACTTGCCCCACCCATAATGCCTTTTTTAGGCAAAGTCACAACAACAAAATTCCCAGTGTGAAAATATCAAACGCGAAGAAACTAAGGGTTATGCTGCTAAATGCTAGGATTTTAAATCAGAAACTGCACTCTCTGGAAGCACTCCTTTCCCTGGAAGATGTTGAAGTGTGTGCAGTCACAGAAGCCTGTCTCAAGGCCACAGAAAGTACCCAGGCCTTGCAAGGCTACAATGCCGTCCACACTTTCAGACCACAAATTTAATGTGTGAGAACCAAAGGAGGTGGAGTATCTATCTTCAGTAAAGATAATTACATCTCTAGACTGGTTAGACAAGAAAACTCTAAACTACCATGGGTAAGACCCCCCCCCCCACTCACTTCAGGTCATTGTCAGTTACAGGTCCCCTTCCATGAACCAAGATGCCCACACAGTTTATTTAGACCTAAAGTCAAAGTCAAAGTCAAAGTTAAAGTAAACTTTATTGTCACTCAGAAATAACACAAGTGCAAAAACTGAATTAAATTCCGTGTCTCCGGGCTCAATGTGCAGACAACATATAGACTATTTTCACAGACATTTACAGTTATAACACATATAACACCTAGCTATTACATCACGGACATACAAGTAGACAGACTAATACTACACATAATTAGAACCACATTTTAACACTTCGCAGTAAACTCTTACTTGCATGAGACTTTAGTATTGCACAGGTACTTGGTTAAGACATTGCACTGATCCTTGCACAGAAAGTGACATTTAAGTGTTGCTCTGTGAACATTAGAGGATTGCACTATGGACCTTAGAGTATTGCACTATGGTTAATTTACAAATTTGTAACATGTATTGCACTGAAAGAAGAGATCATTTACTGCATTGCTACTGCTCTAGATTGTCTGTACGTTAACAGTCATGGTGAATATTGCACTAAGTATTAGATGAGACTGGTAATTAGGTTAATGCACAATATGAGATAAGCTACTACAGTTTCTACTGACCGAGGTGGCCATCATGGAGCATAGTTGTTACTAGAGTTCAGCAGCCTGATGACATTAGGGAAGAAGCTATTGCTGAATCTTGTAGTTCTGCAATGTATGCTTTAGAAGCACTTTCCAGATGGTAGATGTAGGAACAGTCTATAAGCAGGGTGAGTGCAGTCTTTAATTATTCCTTTGGTCCTGCTGAGACATCTGGATAAGTACAAGTCATGGACAGATGGTAAGGTGGTCTTCATGATCCTCTCGGGTGTCTTCACCACTCTCTGGAGGTAGAGCAGCTTCCATGCCATACTACGAGGTTGTTCGTCAGGATGCTTTCTATAGCACCTCTGTATAAGCTAGTGAGAACTGTTGATGGGAGATTCACAAAAAGTGCAATCTCTGGTGTGCTTTCTTGAGTATGGCATCTGTATTGGTGTTCTAAGACAAGTCCTCATCAATGTGCACTTCAGAAACTTCATGTTTCTCACTCTTTCCACTGTTTCTCCATTGATGGTAAGGCGAGAATGTTCCTTGCGATTTTTCCTGTAGTCCACAATTATCTCTTTTGTCTTGTTTGCATTTAGTGTTAAGCTATTTTCACACCAGATAATCAGTTGTTCCACCTCATCTCTATACACTGTTTCATCATCGTTACTAATGAGGCCCACCACTGTTGCGTCATCAGCAAATTTTGATGTGGTTTGTATTGTACCTGGCTGTACAACTGTGTGTTAACAGGGTGAACAGAAAGGGACTTAGTATGCATTCTTGTGGGACTCCAGTATTAAGAGTGATGCTATCTAAGGAGTTATTTCCTGTGCACACTTTCTGAGGTCTGTCTGTGAGAAAGTTAAGAATCCAGTTACAAAGTGGAGTACTGATGCCTAGATGGGGTAGCTCCATTACCCGATGAAGAGGAATGATCATCATAAAAGCAGAGCTGAAGTCGATGAATAGTACGCTCACATAGGTGTTTTTATTCTTAAGGTGTTCCAGGGATAGATGGAATGCTAGAGAGATGGCATTTGCCACAGAGCGGTTTGCTCGGTAAGCAAATTGCAGTGGGTGAAGATCAGCAGGCAGCCCAGAAGTTTTGGCATCCTTGACCAGCATTTCAAAGCACTTCATCACTGTGGGGGTGGGGTTTACAGGATGGTAGTCATTTAGGCAAGATGGTGGAGACTTCTTTCATAACAGAATGATTGTCGTGTCCTTGAAGCATTTTGAAATAATTTCCTGACTCAGAGAGTTATTCAAGATATCCATGAAGACATTTGTTAGGTGGACTGCAGAGTCACTGAGCACTTGCCCTAGGATGTTGTCAGGCTCAGCCACTTTTCAAAGGTTAACTGTGCGCAGTGTCCTCTGGGTTGAGAGTGAGCATCTTCTTGTTATGGCCGATGGGCATTTTCTTCACTATTGTTCTGTTCCCCTCCTCATAGCTGCTGAAGTAGACATTCAGCTTATTTAGGAATTCCTTGTTGTCCTCACATTGTGAAAGATAGGGGTTTGTAGTCAGTTATGGACTGGATACCCTGCCATAGGCACCTGGGGTCTTTTTGATCAGAAAAATAGCTCTGGATCTTTCTGCCATAGGTACATTTTGCTTCCCTCACTCCCTTCTTCAGATTCGCTCTGGCTGTTCTGAGGGCTTCCCTGTCTCCAGACCTGAAGGCTGCATTCCTTGCTTTCAGTAGCTTGTAAACCTCTCTCATCAACCAGGGTTTTTGGTTGGCTCATGTGATGATGGTTTTGGTGACTGTCACATCATCGACACATTTCAAGATTTACCCCATCACTGCCTTGGTGTACTCCTCCAGGTTGATACACTAGTTTTCATTAGCCACCTCCTTGAATATGCTCCAGTCTGTGCTCTCACAACTAGGGACAATTAAGGCACAACCTAACAACCTAGTCATGGGTGACTTCAGCTATCCTTCCATTAATTGGGAAACTTATAGAAGCCCAAACTCACTTGCACAAAAGTTCCTGGACTTTGTTAACTCAAATGCACTGGAACAAATAGTGCACCACCCCACAAGGGGCTCCAATATTCTATACCTGGTTCTCACCAATATGAGTGACCAATGCAATGTCTCAAGTGTAGGGTCCACACTAGTTAAATCCAACCATAAATTAGTCATTTTTGAAGTAACACCAGAAATCTCCAAAGAAGTCAGGCTAAAAAAAAATTCACCAAAGCTAACTATACCCTCTTAACAGAAGGTATAATCAACTTCTAAGCTCTAGTTTCCACAGATGGCATTGACGGCTATACGAAGGTATAAGTCCAAAGAAAGACAGGTAGCTGGATAAAGGGTCGGCTCCAGGTACAAATAAGTAATTGAAAAAAAAATAAAAATGTGGTGCTGAACCAACACAAGCATATTAAAATAAAACTCTTTATTAAACAAAATAACAAGAGTAAGTCTTTTCACGATCTACTAATCACTTCATCAGACTACCTCCTATCAAACACTGACTCTATTTAAACTACTAACTGACCAATCATTCATCATTTCTAAATTACATCCAATGAAAAACTAACATAATTTAAAAGTAAAATGCAACTTTCAAAGACATACATTTAAACCTAAAAACATATATACCTATATACATACATATATAATATATAAACCTTAAAATCTAAAAAAAGAAAGTCTAAAAAGGCTTATATAGACTTATATAGGCAATATACAAAGCAATGCCTCTATATATTTATTTACATATACTAACATATAAACATTAGGGCTGAAGTGAGCATGCACGTAGAAAAGGTTTTAGTGACATTACATCGTTGATCCCAGGAGGCCTATCTGCATTAAAATACAAAATCCACATTTGTTCAACTGTTTCTATTTTATTCTTATTGCCACCCCTAATCCCTTCCTTTACCATGTCCAACACAAAAAATCTAAACTCATTCACATGTTGTACCAAAGCACTACTAACCTTATCATTCCTAATGTCCCTAATATGTTCTAGAATATGTTCCTTAAAGGAGCGATTCGTCTTCCCTATATAAAAAACATTGCAAATTCGGCAAAAACTAAAATATACAATGTTTCTAGTTTTACAATTTGCATAAAGTTCAGCTTCAATTGTAAAATTCAACTGTGGATGTGTATAACTGACCCCAGTATACACATAATGACAAGCTGTACAACCTCTACATGTATATGTGCCATACCTCTGTGATTCATTTGTTTGCTCCATTCTCTGTGATTTATAACACAGTTGTCTCTTCAATGACATATTACTTTTAAACAAAAACTGTGGTCTTTCATCTATAATATCCTTAAGCTCATCTATAGCTGTTAGAATATTCCAGTTCTTTTTGATGATCTCAGAAAAGATATTTATATCATTCGCATAGGTAAGAGGGACCCTCATACTATCATCAGTTTTCAAGTCATGCTGACTGCTATTCACTGAAACTTGTTCTGAAAAATAGGGTCTGCCTCTACCATTTCTCTCTGTCTGCAATTTATTAATACAAATATCTATTTCCTTCTTGGAATACCCTCTATTTAAAAATTCCCCTTTTAGGGACATAATAGCTTCTCCCAGTTGTGTGTCATTGTTATGTAATCTCATTATTCTAAGGAACTGTCCTCTCATAACATTTCTACATTTCTAGGGTGCATACTATTCTTGTGTAACAGGCAGTTCTTCCTAGTAGGTTTCCTATAATGACTAGTCTGTACACTCCCCAAATCTGTCATTCTCAGTGTCATATCTAAAAAACCTATTTGATCCATGGAGCATTTATAAGTTGTTGTTGCGTCTTTCGGCTTTTCCTGGTTAGGGGACGCCACAGCAGAACTCCGGCCTGTTAATGATTGGTAGTTGATTTTTACGTGCCGAGTTACCAGCCCTGATGCACAGCCTTCAACGAAGGTATGCCCATTCACGCATGTCTCCATGTAGAAGACGCTCTAGCTGAGAATCGAACCGGATAGCATCTTACTGTGAGGCGACAACGTTACCGCAGCACCACCACCGCATTTATAAGTAAACTTCAAAAAAGATGTTGTAGTATGTAAGTACTCTACAAACTGACTAAGTACTTCAAATGAACCACTCCACAAAATAAATATGTTGTCTACAAAGTGGGTGTACCATAGTACATACTTACTAAAATCATTACCCTGAAGCACTAAATTCTTCTCTCATTGTGCCAAAGCCAGGTTGTCGTAGCTATTGGGACAAGCTGTGCCCATAGTTACTCCTACCTTCTGGCGAAAAAACTCTTCTTTGAACACAAACACATTATTTTCTAGAATAATATCTAACAAGGTGCAAATGAAATTCACTTTATCCTGAGTATACGCATGTTTTTCATTTAAAAATTCCCTTATATTTTCTATTCCCCATTCATTGGGGATCACTGTAAAATGGGATTCAATATCAAGGGTAACAAAAAATATGTGTATCTTTGTCCTGCTACATTAACATACAATTTGTGTAAAAATGACTTTGTATCCCTCAGAACAGTCTCACATGCTTCTACTACCGGGCACAGATTATTCTTCATGAATATAGACAAAGATTCTGTTCCCCACCCTTTGCTGGAGACAGTCGGTCTCATTGGTGGACAAACTGGGTCTTTATGCACTTTCGGAAGACCATATAAAACAGGGACTAAAGGATGTTCTCTATTAAAATATTTAAATTCTATGATATAATAAATTCTATGATATAATGTTGGTCATTAACATGTCAAAAATGAAAAATGACACTTTATCCATCACTCCTTTCACAAACAACTTGGAAATATGAAAATATGTAGTATTTTCATTCAAAAGTTTCATCATTGTTGTATATACACTGCTTTATCCATCACTATAATACCTTCCCCCTGGTCTGCTGCCTTAATCTCAATCGAGTTTATCTCTTTAAGTTCACGTAATGCATCATATTCATCTACATTCAAATTATAAAATGTTGGAACACATTCATTCTCAAAAGCTTCTGTAATCTGTCTTTCACATACAGACACAAATATCTCTACCACTGGATGAAACTTAGGTATAGGTGTAGAGACACCTGTGCTGGATAGGATTAAAGCAAGATCCACAAGAAAAACAAACCATCCTGGTGGATGTCTAGCATTAATAAATTATATAATAAGCAAAAGATGCTGCTGTGTAAAAATACAAATGTGAGATCTCAGAACTGCAAGAGCACCTTCCTCAGCCCAAACAAGCAAATAAGACAGCTCATAAAATCTTTAAAGAGCAACTGTGAGAATAATTTAATGACCATAGCTAATCATAAGGCTTTCTTCAGCTACGTCCACAACCTAAAAGGTAGGACTCAGATGTGTGCTGAACTAATTGTGGATGGCATCACACACACTGACCCTGAGGAAATTACAAACCTGATAGCAGACAGGTTTGGCAAAAATGTCACTCCCCCATCCCGCCAGGCATACCACAAACCATATTTTCATCATCTTCTCCTCCCTGCATCTCCAAAGAGCAAGTCATCAATGCTCTCTCCAAGACTAAGAACACAGCCTCTGCAGGACTAGATGGCATTCCAGGCTGCATTCTTAATGTTCTAAAACAAGAGCTAGCTACTCCATTAGGCACTCTATTCAACCACAGCCTGAGTACTGGTTTTGTTCCACCTGAATGGAAAACAGTGACTCTATATCTGCCTCCATAAGGGTGGCTCAGCAACAGACCCAGGTAACTATAGACCCATAAACTTAACCAGTCTCATCTGTATCATGTACCTCATAAATAAGGATATAGGTGACCTCCAAACCCTGGATCCATCCCAGTTCTGTTTTGTTGAGGGCAAGTTATGCCTGCTAAACCTGGTGAACTTCTTCAAGATCATGACCAGAGCCATAGATGAGGGCAAAGCCATGCACACAGCCTATCTTGACTTGGCCAAGGCCTTTGACACTATCCCACATTCGGGCTTCATTGACAAACTAACCCAGTTGAATATCAACATCTGTGTTCTCAGGTGGGATGCAAACTGGCTCAGTGGGAGCCTTTACCTTTGCCAGAAGACCTAACAAGGGTCAGTGCTAGGCCCCCTCATGTTTGGCATATACCACTCAGAAGTCCAAGCCAAAATGGAGGGGCTATGGCTAACCATGTTTGCAGATGACTGCAAATTAGGTGCTATCATTGAATTGCCTAGAAATGTCAGTGTACTTCAAAAGGGGCTTACACAGGCCAATGATTGGTGCCAAAGTCATGTTCTTAAACTAAATGCTAAAAAAATACATCATCTTTCCCTTTGGTTAAAGCAATGTCCATGCTGATTATAAAATAAACAATAATACCCTAAATACCAATTCAGTAGTGAGAGGCCTGGGAACACAAGTTGACTGTAACCTCAGCTTTGACCACCATGTGTCTACTGTGGTAAGGAAGGCATTCTATTTCACTCACTTGATTAGCAAAGACATCGACTCAAGAGCAAAAGAAGTTATAACTCCCCTGTACTCATCCCTCACCAGAAGTATTATTGAATATAATACTCCCTTTGGTATGTACTGTACCAGACACCTGCAGCAACTTGAGAGACCCCAGAGATTTCTAACCAAGAAAATTCATGGTCTCCAGCACATGTTTTATACAGACAGACTGAAGTCACTGTCACTGTACTCAATAGAGTGTAGACTACTTAGAGGTGCCTTATGTCTGGTTTACAGGAATATCTCTGACACAAATCTAATGGAAATGCTGCACATCCGTCAGTCAAATGGGACTAGAGTCATCACCCATTCTAGGGACCTCAGTCTAGCCTGCAACATAAACAGGACCTGCTGGAGAGACAGATACATCTCTCAGAGGTCGCCACTCCTCTGGAATAGGCTTCCAATCCATATCAAGCAGAGCACCTCCATGACCCTGTTTAAGTGCAACCTGGATGACTGGATGGGAAAACATAAATTTCTGCCAGGGATTGCCCTGGCTTCTCTCCTGGATATGAGTAGCCCTTGCTAGAAAAATCTTGGACATAGACAGTATCTCTCATCTAGTATTGTATTGGGATTTAACCGCTAGGCTTATAAAGATCCTCAGGTTCAATAGCCTAGTAACATTCTGTGAATCTATGAACCTATAATTACTATGTAACAAGCTCTTTTAGCTCTTTCAAAAACTAAGAACACTTCATCCATGGGCCCTGGCAACATGTCAGGTTGCCTGATTATCACTGCCAAATGTGGCCTTTCTGAGCTCTTTAATCTAAGCCTCTCCAGTGGTTACATACCTGAAGGCTGGAAAACAGCTATTTTAATGCTATTACACACAGGTGTCCCAGCCATGGCCCCTGGTAACTAAAGACCCATTAGTCTCACTCATCTCATATGTAAAGCTATGGGGTGCATTGTCTAAGACTTCATTAATCTGGACATTGAAAATTTCGTCATCCCTGGAACCTCATCAATTTGGCTTTATCAAAGGAGGGTCCTGTCTCTTTAACCTCATTAATTTCCTTGAAAAAGTAACTGGAGCAGTGGATAGTGGCTGTGCAGTGCATACAGCATACAGCATAAAGCATATTTAGAACTGGCCAGGGCCTTTGACACTATTCCCCATGCAAGCTTGTAAATCTAAATATAAATCCTTACATTGTGCAAAGGATAATTAACTGGTTGTCTGATAGAACTCATGTGTTTAGAGCAGCAGGTACCACTTTTGAAAGCAAAAACAGCTACCAGGGGTGTAACACAGGGTTCAGTTTTGGGCCATCTCCTATTTGGCATCTACTACATCCATGGGACACTCACCTGACTGCTGCCTCTCACACAGCTAAAGTAGCATACATATGGGGCAAACCATCAGGTGATATGGATTGACACACTCTACTGACTTAATTAATAAATATGAATATGTTATGCACTCGATATGCAATTTTTATTCTCATAATATCAAGCTGAAGAATAAGAATCTCTTGATTATATAATACTCTGCCATATGCTCTAGGCCAACGCACTTTAAACACACATGTTATGATTACTGATAAGAGGTCAGGCTGCCTTGTGGATGGTTACCCAGTGTCTATCTGTAACCCCAAGGGGTATTAGTATGGTGATGACATCCATCTGGGGTAGTGCTACAAAGCAGTTTTGCTGTAATAAACTGCAGCACTGCAACACTGCCAGCAGCAGTCTGTGAGTACTAATCACAATGCACTTTTGCAGTCATAGAAGCATTGGGCAACTAGATTAACATGACAAGGCTACCCCATGCACAAAATATGCAGACAGACCATAGGGCCTGTGGATTAAAGGAGGAGTCATACACCACCAACTAATATGCCTGACAGGCTTAGGAGGAGTCAGCTATGATTAACATGCTGGTTAAAGGTGTTCTTTGAGGCTGATCAGTGGCAGGATGAGTGGATTAAGAGGGATAGACCATTCACTACTAAATGGATAGGCTGGAAAGAGGTAGCCATGGATATTCTGCTAGACATAGATATGTGAATGACTGATTCATGTCAGAAGTGGTGAGAGGACAGAACTCTAATCAGCATGCACCTTTGGTGGCCACTCAGACACTTGACATAGAGCAATGGGCTTTCAAATCACAGTCCGCTTCATATCATAATGAATACCTCACATAGCCTTGGTGAGCGGTCAGGTTAGCCATTGCATTTGAAGTGCAAGTAGAAAACAATCACCATTCATGAATCACAATATAGTGTTGTGCAGCTTATAGTTTACTGTTTCAAAATGGAAGCTCATTATAAATAAAAACAAATGTATACCAATACACATATTTATTAATATCAGTATTCATCATTATCATCATTCAAAAAATGTAAGTAAATAGCCACATATTTCATGTTGAACTTTAACATTTTATACATTAATAACTCGATTTTTATTTAAGTTGTACTGTTTATAGATACTACATTTTCCAGTATTATGTGCCTTAGTAATCGCATTTCATGTATCCCTTAAATCATTTTGTTTTCATATAGCAGTTTACCATACGGCTAGATGTACAATTTGAATAAATACTTTGATTTACTCTATAGTCTGAAAATCATATATCATCTATTACTGTTAATCTGTGTTGTCTGTCAACCTGTACAGACATCTGAGGTAATTTGTACTCTCACCAGAATCTCGTCTATGAAACCATTTGTATGTTTGCTGTAACCATAGGAGCTGCCTGTGCTTCCCCATGTATGTGAGTGCATGCTCCTTTGCATGTAAGACAGGGAGCTGCTGTAGCTGGGATGAGCAGCCACAGTGATTGCCCTTTATGACTGACTGCTGCTTTAATTGCTAAATGCAACCCTTATTATACTATACTGGAGTGGCAGAGACAGTCAGCCAGAACTCATCACCCTCCCTCTCAAGATAGGCTCTGCCCACCTTCTCCTGTCAGCCCGTCAGTTGTCTGAGCCACTATTCAAACTTAGATCATTGGGTTCATATTCAAGGCTTTATTTCTCTATACCATCAAGCTGGCTTATCTTTCTCTATTACTAGATGGTTTGGTATCTTGTTATCTGATAATCTTCTTTT